>NC_133405.1:27058250-27361280 GCF_047511655.1 Castor canadensis
TATAAGACTTTGGTATTAAAGTTTATACTAACTTCATAGATGGAGTTTCATAATATTCCTTCATTTTCTATTTTATGGAATAGTTTCTGGACATTGGTGTTAGTTCTTTAAAGGTCTGTTAGAATTTGACTGCTAATCCATTGGGCCCAAATCATTTTCGTTGGGAGATCGCCACTGTTTCAGTCTCTGCTTGTTGTAAATCTGTTCCCTTGCTTTATGAAATCTTGATTCAAATTTGGTAGGTCAAATGTGCCTAGAAATTTATCTATTTATTCTAGATTTTCCAAGTTTGCTGGAATATGTTTTCAAAATATCCTCTAATGACCTTCTGGATCTCACTGGTATTTGTGGTGATATCCCTTTTTCATCTCTAATTTTATTAATTTGGATCTTTTCCCTGATTCTTTTGGTCAGTTTGGCTAAGGGTTTATCAATCTTATTTAGCTTTAAAAAAATCCACCTCTTTCTTTTGTTCTTTGTACTTTTTTAGTTCCTATGTCATAAATTTCGCAATAATTTTATTATTTCTTTTGATTTTATAATTTTCTGGTTAGATTATTCTTGTTTTTCTAGGAGATTGAGGTACATTACTAAGTTATTTATTTGAGATCTCTGGGGTGGTGTTTCTGTAGGTGAAAAGAGCTGTAAACTCTCCTCTTGGCACTGTCATTGCTGGATCCCAAAAGTTCTGGTAAGTTGTGTTTTCATGTTCACTAGACTCTAGGAATTTTTTATTTAATGCCTTCCTTATATTTTCAATGTCCCACTAGTCATTCAACAATGTGTTGTCCACTTTCCATATGCATGAAAATTTTCTGTCATTTCTTTTTTGTTGATTTTCAGTTTTATTCCATTGTGGTCTAGTAGAATTCAGGGGAAGCATTTCAATTTTCTTACATTTGTTAAGACTTGCTTTATGACATAATACATGATCTATTTTGAAGAAAGTTCCATGGACTGCTAAGAAGAATCTATTCTGCAGCTGCTGGATGAAATATTCTGTAGCTGTCTGTTAAGTCTATTTACTCTATTAATTCTAAAGTTTCTCCACTAATTTTTTTCTGCATGACCTATCTGTTGGTGTGAGTGGGATATTGAAGTTTTCCACTATTATTTTGTTGGGGTTCATCTGTGCTAGTAAGTCCAATAGTGCTTGTTTAATGAAATTGGGTGTGCCAGTGTTTTATGGATATATGATAACAGTTGTTACCTTCTCTTGATTGATGGTTCCCTTTACTAATGGGAAGAGTCCTTTGTCTGTTCTTATTAATTTTGGTTTGAAGTCTATTTTATAAGATATGAGAATATCTACTCCTGTTTACTTTCAGAGTTCATTTGCTTGGAAATCTTTTTCCATTCTTTCAAGCTAGGCCAATGTTTATCTTTCTCAGTGAGATGTATTTCATGTTGGTGACAAGAATATTTTGATTGTAGAATTGAGGCCAATGACACAGAATGTTTATATTGAAAGTTATGTAGTATTTTCTGTCATTTTGTTTATCTGATGCCTGATCCTTCCTTCATTCCCTCCTTCTTTCCTTCCTTCCTTCCTTCCTTTTCTTTTCAGCAGCACTGGTGCTTGAATTCAGGGACTCATGCTTGCTGAGCAGGTGCTCTGACTGCTTGAGCCACTGGGCCAGCCCTTTTCTGTGATTCTTTTTTAGATGGGGTCTCAGAAACTATTTGCCTAGGGCTAGCTTCTAACTTTGATCCTCCTAATCTCTGCCTCCTGAGTAGCTAGGATTAGGGCTTCTTGATTCTTTCTTAATCCTCATTTATTTATTAACAAATAATTTTTTATTACCTATCTACTGGAATTTCATATTTTCCTTATTTTAATGTTTGCGTTTATCTTCCTTTTCCATGTGTAGAATTCCTTTAAGTAACTATTGCAGTGTTTGTTTAGTGGTAATGAATTTCTTTAGTTATTGTTTATTGTGGAAGGTTTTTATTTCTTCTTCAATTATGAAGGATCCTTGGCTTGATACATTAATCTAGATTGAAAATTATTTTCTTTCAGGACTTAGAATATATTATTCTAGGTCCTACCTGGTTTTAGAGCTTCTGTTGAAACATCTGGTATTATTCTGATGGGTTTGCCTTTATGTGTGACTTATTGCTTCTCTCTTAAAGCTTTCAATATTCTTTCTTTCTTCTGTATATTTAGAATTTCAACTATAATATGTCTAGGGTGATTTCTTCCCTAAACTTGCATGTTTGGTGTTCTGAAAGCTTTCTGTAACTGTATAATGCTTATTAACTCAAGATTGTGGAATATTTCTGCTCTTGTTTTATTAAACATGTTTTTTATGTCTTTAGCTTGTTCCTGTTCTTCTTATTGTATACCCATAATTTACAGGTATGGTATTTTAATGGTATCCCCAGAGGTCTTAAATGTTCCATTCTTGTTTTGTTGTTAATTTTCCTTTTTGTCTGATTTACACAATTCCTCTACTATAGCATCAATCCCTGATTCTCTATTTTCAATTTGTTCCATTCTACTTGTAAGGCTTTCAAATGAATTTTTTTACCTGGTTTATTTCTTGATTTCAATTTATTTTTATATTGTGGAACTGGAGTGTGAACTTGAGGCCTTGCACTTGCAGGCACGATACCATTTGAGCAATGCCCCCAGCCTTTTTCTGCTTTAAGTGTTTTTGAATAGTGTCTCACATTTAGGCCCAGGATAGTATGGACTGAGATAGTCCTACTTGCATTTAAAATATGTTTCCTGCACAGGTGGGATACTTTGCATGCACCACCAGATCCAGCTTTTATTGCTTGAAAAGGGGGTCTTCTGAACTTTTCTTCAGGCTGACCTCAAACTGCGATCCTCTCAATACTACACTTCAGATTATAGATGTTAACCATGTTCCCATCTTCATTTTTATTTTTATCAGGATTTCTACATCTTTATTGAATTCCTCTTTCATATACTGCCTTGTCTTCCTTATTTCATTTAGCCTTTTATTTTAATTCACTTTGAGTTCACTCAATTGTGTTTTTATATACTCTTTGAGTTCATTCAGGTGCTTATACATGTTCTGTTTAATTTCTTTGATCAGTCATTGTTTTTTGAATTCGTTGTCTGAAATTTCATTGGTTTTACTATTATTCAAGTCTTTTATTATGGAATTGCTGTCTTTTGGAGGATACATGTTGCCTTTTTACTGTATTACTTGTGTTCTACATTGGGATTTACACATCTGTAGCCAACCCATTGATTAGAAATGTTAATCACCTGTAGTTTTTAATCACCTGTAGTTTTTTTGAAATAGTCTCAGTGTTTAGGCAGGATAGTATACTGGCTGGGTTGATGTGCTATTTCTCATTACTGGACTGGAGAGTTCAGTAGCCAAACATTTGCCAGTGTGCTAAGGATACCATGCCTGATCACCAACAGAGCTAAGATAGAGGTGAACAATCTGGAATCTCCTATAACAGCATCAGTTGTCTGTTTCTTGGCTACTTTCACTATAGAAATTCACTTCTTTATGTACTGGGAGTGGCTGTTGGTTGCAGGTAACTTTAGAACCAGTGGGCTAGGCAGTTTCCACATGTCCCAAATGACCCCAGTTTGTGTTCCCAAAAGCAGCAAGTGTTGAAGCCTCAGAGTGAAACCCAAATGCATCAGAGTGGAAGAGAGCAAACAGAGCCCTGAGCTCTGCAATGACTGTGGGAGAACTGAGGGACCTAGTCACTTTGTGTGCTGCTCTCAATATTTACAGACCCAGTCTAGCAGTTCACCTCCCTGTGCAGAGGAGGCTGTGGAATTTTCATGCATCAGAGGGTCTGGACTATGGCCCCTCAGTCCTGACTATTGGCAAATACATACATGAATACAGTTCCCAGGGATAGGTCTCAGTGTTTTCAGGCTCTGCCTGACAATTCACCACCACGTTTGTGGAAGGAGATTGTGGGTATTACATGATTCATAGGGTCTGGGCACAGGATTCTAATCCAACCAGCTGTAGACCCACACAGCCATGATTTCAGCCTGGGTGCTGAATAATAAGCCACCCAGAGGCTCTGTACATTCTTTCAGTCCAGCCTCAGTAGATGGGACTTGCTCTTGTCCAGGGTTAGTGGGTCCTCTGAACACCAAGGTACCCTGCACTGCTAGCTGAATTATCCATGGCTTTAACTTCTCTGTGGGACCATATCAGTCTCTTTCCCTCTCTTCAACTACCTCTTGTGGGCTTGAAACTATTTTCTGCTTTTCTCTGTTGTCTCAGATTCTCTGTGTTTTTCTACCATATGCTAACTCTTTCATGATTCCCAATACTGTTCCTCTTTTTTTTCTTTTCAGAATATAATCTCTCCTGTGTTACCTAACTCTATTCATTCAAGCATTTTACATTCCCATCAGCTCCCTGAGCTATGAATGATCCTTATTTCCCAGCATCCAAGCACCTCAGTCTTAAAAAAATAAACAATAGGCCATCTTTCAAGATGTCACCTTGCCATTGCTCACTGAGATAAGGAGAGCAATAGAATGTCTTTCCTTGTTGAGGGTAGCCTTCCACAAGGGAGCTGTCACTGTCTCATAAATCCCCACAGTGGGATTGAGGCTTGTGGGAGGTGTGGGCTTATCTTGCAGCTAGAATTGCCAAGCTGTTGCCAGGGCCATCAGGCATACCTTGTATAATGCTATCTTCAGATTCTCTTCCCTCTTTAAGGAAGCTGGTGATGGGCATGAAACTATTTTCTGCTTTTCTCTGTTGTCTCAGATTTTCTGTGTTTTTCTACCATATGCTAACTCTTTCATGATTCCCAATACTCTTCCTCTTTTTTTTTCTTTTCAGAATATAATCTCTCCTGTGTTACCTAACTCTATTCATGCAAGCATTTTACATTCCCATCAGCCATGTGCCTGTCCGTTTTATCTATATCATTTTCAACAGCTGTTTTTGTTAGAATTCTTTTTAAAGTGCATGAAATGACAACTCACTGTGTTTTACACTTACTTTACTATATTGTTGGATTACTCTTTATTTTCTTAATTTTCAGGGAAAGTTTTTAATTTTAATGAAAACCAAGTGTTCAGTTTTTCTTTTGCTATTTTGGTAGATTTTTAAAACATGGCAAAATTCTAAATCTTGAAGATTTGCCAGTGTGACTATATTCCAAGAGTATGTGACTTCTCTAAAAATTAGGGTTTTGGTCAATATTGAGCTAATTTTTGTATAGGTTATAATATAATTGTCCAGCTCATTTTTGCATGTGTATATCCAGATTTGTTGACTCTATTTCTTGACCAGACTTCTTTCTATATTGTATGATTTCAACACTTTTGTAGAAATTCTGTTGAGTATACATGGAGGGGTTTATTTCTGGAATTTCTGTTCTACCCTATTTATCTATATGCTTGTTTTTGTGCAACAACCTTCACACTTAGTTCTGCTTTTACAAAAGTGATTCTGCTATTTGGGGCCTCTTAAAACTTTACATGTGTTTTAGAATGGTTTTCTACATTTCTATAATAAATGCCATAAGATATTGTGTTGAATTTGTATATGATTTTGAATAATATTTTTATTTTATGATTGCCATATACTCCACTTTACCTATAAAGAATTTAGTTTGGTTGGTATTCATTGAAATTTTTCAGTAATTTGTTTTTCAGTTTTCTGTGTACATATCTTGTATTCCTGTGATTAAATTTATTCTCAATTATGTATTTTTGATCTGATTTCAAATTGAATTCCTTATCAATTTCCTTTACAGGTTAGCCTTTAATAATATGTAGAAATAAAGTGATATTTGCATGTTTATTTCATATGGTACCACTGTACTGAATTCATTCATTATTCAATGTGTTGTTTTATTCCACAGAGTCTGCTCCATATAAGAAGATCATATCATTAGTACAGAGATAATTTTACTTACTTTTTATTCTGTTTTTCCAAAGTAAATATAAATGAATTTGAAAACATAAAATTTCTGTAGGATAGCATCATTCTCTTTCTTCCCTCCTTCTGTCAGTTCCCAATAATCTCTCTTCTACTTCTGACTCTGGATTTCATTACTCTAGATACTTCATATAAGTAAAATTGTACCATATATTTCCTTTTGTGATTGCTTTATTTCACTTAGCTTAATGTCTTCAAGGTTCATTTATGGTGTACCATTATTCATTTATTTGTTTTTAGTAGTAAATATTAATTGTGCATAGTGAGAAGTTTCATTGTGATGGTTTTATACTTGCATATAATATACATTTCTCATATTCATTCCCTCTATCACTCTTTCTTTATCCTACTGTCCCCAATCCACCATTAAAAAGGACATTCTTACAAAATTTTAAATGGATGTCATTTTGACATTTTCGTTATGGGGTACAATGTATTTTGATCATATTATCCTCTACCTCATCCTCACTTTTCACCTTACTAACTCCCACTGGATTGTCCCCATTAGTCCATCATTTATGTTCATGCCATTTTTTCATGTATATTCTGCATGTGAGAATAAACAGGCAGTATTTGTCTTTCTCAGTCTGACTTATTTCACTTATCATAATGAAATCCAGTTCAAATCATTTTCCAGACCAAGAAATCATTTCATTCTTCTTTATGGTTAGATAATATTCCATTGTTTATAATTGCATATATCACATTTTCTTTATGAATTCTTTTTATGGACACTTAGACAATCTATGACTTGCTTATTTTAATTTGTGCCATAATAAACATGAGTGTGAAACTACCTGTATTGTGTGCTGACTCACATTCTTTTAGACGTATGCCTAATAATGCCATAGCTGGATCACATGGTAGTTATATTTTTATTTTTTGAAGACTATCCATACTGATATCCATAGAGAATACATTAATTTACAGTCCAACTAACAGTGTATAAGTCTTCAATTACCATCAAATACACATTAGCATTTGTTTGCTTGGTAATAGCCATTCTGATTGAGATGCAAACTAAAAATGTAGTTTTTTAGGTTTTCTGTTTGTTTTCTTAACTTTTAGTAATTGCACATGATGCATAAATTTGGTCTTTTAATTATGTCCTAGATGTCTTATATGTTCCATGTCTTTTATTATGTTTTTCCTTCTCATTTTCTGAATGATCTGATTCATCTATTTTGTCTTCAAATCCTGATATTCTATCTCCTATTTGATCCAATCTATTGACAAGGATTTCTACTGAGTTTTAATATTTGATTTACTGAATTTATTATTTCCAGAATTTTAATCTTTTTTCAGAATTTTTCTATTTTTGTTGAATTCCTTTTTTCATATCTTGCATTGTCTTCCTCATTTAATGAGTTATTTATTTTTGTTCTCTTGGAATTCATCCAAAAATGTGTGTTCTCTTTGAATTCATTGATCATTCTTATAATCATTCTTTTGAATGCTTAATCGTTCTTTTGAAATGCTTAATCATTCTTTTGAAGTGCTTTGTCTGAGTTTTGGTTCATCTCACCTTCACTGCTGTCCATTATTATGGAGTTAACTTTTAGAAGGGTCACGTATTTTTTTCATCTTTCTTTTATTCCTGCACTAGGCTTCATGCATCTAAGTTCTTGTTTCAAGGTTTTAATTACCTGTAGTATTTCAATTGAAGTAGTCTCAATACTGGGTAGTTGCAGAGTTAATATAGCCCAAGTTTTTTACCTCAACTCTGGTTGTATACCTCAGTAACCAAACATTCATTAATGTGTTTAGGGCAGTGGGTTTGATCTTCCACAACACTTAGAGAGAAGGTTACTAGCTGGAGACTCTTGGCATTTCTTGTGTACAGGTTGGTGCTGTATGTCAGCAAAGGATGGAGCTGGTCACAGGTCAGTTATTTGCTTTAAGGCTGCTTTCACCTTAGACATTTCCTTTATTTCTGTACTGGGAGCTGCTGCTTGCCTCAAGGAGATTTGCAACTTGTGGGCAAAACAAGTTGCCACTGTCTTCACACCCTCCCCCATATTTGTCTCTAGGAGCAGCAAGTATCCAAGTCTAGAGTTGCTCCTGCATTCATCAGAGAACATAGTGAGGAAACAGCACTTCATTCTGGACAGGATGGGGAGAACTGAGGGACTCAGATACTGTGCCTGTTGGTCTCAATGATTTCAGAAATGGTCCAACAATTAGTTGCCTTCTGGGAGGGAGGAGCCTTGGGAAATTTTGTGATCTGTGAGATTTAGGTTCACAGCTTACATACTCTCCCAGTAATCAACTCCATTCATTGTGAAGTAGAGAGCAAGAAATCTGACTGTTATGGGCTCAGAGATGTTTCTGCAGTGATCTTCAGGTGATAGATCTCTATCCTTGCCAGAGAAATCAGGGATAAGTACCCCTGTACTCATCACTGTCCACGCTCCCTGCTGCTTAAACTTCTCAGTTGTTCAAAATCAGACCTATCCCCTCTCCACAGCTCTGTTGGTGGCCATCTCTCACCTACACACTGTGGCAGAATGTCCTTGGGTGAACTTATCTATAATTGTTCCTTGTTCACAGGCCTCCAATGTAGCTCAGTCTCAAACAATAGGCCTGCTCAAAATGGTGCCCAGCTATAGCACTCTCAGATAAGGGGAGTGATAAAAATATCTTTCTTACATTGTTAGCCCATTACACAGAGGTAGTTACTGTCACATCAAATCCATACACTAGAATTATGTTTTGCAGGAAGTGTGGGACTATACTATTTCTGTCTGTCACCAGGGCTACCTGACTCACCTTGTGGTTGTGATTTTGGCTTCTCATTCCACTCCCTTCCCCCCACCCCAGGAACTGGGTTTTGGAGATGCAGACTTTTCCTTCATTTTTCCTTTCACTTTTCTATTTCATGGTGTTTTTCAGCTGCCCTTTGTTCTTTCATGATTCATGATGATCTTCCCTTCTTTCTCTCTTTTGAATATAGTCTCTCCTTTGTTACCCTCACTTTTTTCAGTCACAGAATAAAATTGACAAAGCTTGTAATCTTCTATCTTACCTTATCCTCAACTTTGAGAGTGTTAGATATTATATATGAATCTTTTTTCCATGTTGAATTACTTCTCTTATATGTTGTAAAGTAGAAGTTCAACTTCATATACTTGCAAAATGAAATGTAAAGTTAACTCAGAACCACTAGTTGAAAATATTTTTCTTTGTCCTATGAAATGGTCTTGGTGCCCTGATCAAAACACAACTAACCTTAAATGTGAGAATACTTCTAGACTTTTTATCTTATTCCATTGTCAATACAAATATTCTTAGCTTGAGTACTGTTGCTTTGTAATAATTTATGAAATCAGAATTTGTGTCCTTATATTTTAACTTATTATTTGGTATTGATTTATGTATTCCCCAAGTATTTTTACATGAATTTTACAATCAACTTTGTTCATCTCTGCAAATTGCATTGCATAGTATTTTTATGTTAGCAAAACTTAATTCTTCTCATTCATGAATGTCTTCTCATTCATGTAGGTTTTCATTAGTTTCTTTTATAGTTTTCTCAATCAAATATAACTTTTACATTTATTTTTAAAAAAGTATTCTCAAGTATTTTTAATTTTTGATATTATTATGAACTGAGTTGTTTAAAATACCATTTTCAGTTTTGTATTATTACTCAATAGAAATACATTTGACTTTGTATACATATGCTGTAACCTTAATGACCTTCTATATTAGTTCTGCTGCATTTTTAACAGGTCCCTTAGGATTTTAAATAAGAGATCATAGCATTTGAAAGAAACAGTACTTTTATATTTTTTGCTCCTATCTAAATGTTTTATTTTTTTCTAGCAAATTGCCTTGGACATACACTCAGTATAATATTGAGTATATATGATGGAAGATGATGACTTTTTATGTTTCTGATATTTGGAGGAAAATATTCAATATTTTCCCATTAATGATGATGTTACCTACTGTTTTTTCAAACCTTCCCTTTGTCAAGTTGAGGAAGTTCCTTTCTATTCCTTTACCTGTTGAATGCTTTTAACAGAAAGTATTATGGGATATTTCAAAGGCTTTTCCTTCATCTCTTGACAGATTCATGTTTATTTTCTTTTACTCAAATGTTATGATGTACTCTCTTAATTGATTTTCAGATGTTTAACCAATCTTACATTACTTTGGCAAATGTCACTTGATCATGCTTTGTAATTGTGCTGGCATCAGGTTACTAGCATTTTACTGAGTTTTTCCTATTCATATACGTAAGTGATATTTATTAGTAAATTTATTTTCTTGTGTTTTATTCATCTGTTTTGTTACCTGATAAAAACTGGCTCCATAAAATGAATGAGTAACTGTTCCCTGTTCTCTTATTTTTTGTACAGTTTGTGAAAAATTGTTAGTAATTCTATTTAAATATTTGGTAGAACTTCATCAATCTACTTGGTCCTTAATTCACTGTGTTTTAAGCTTTTGTTTCAATCTTTTGGCTTCATATACAACTTTCTAACTGTGTTCATTTTGGAGTTGGTATCTATAGTTTGTTTCCTTCTCAGAATCTTTCAATTTTGTTTAAGTTAACTAAGTTATTGCAATTAATGGTTCAATATTTTTGTATTTGTTAATTGGCAATAATGCTTTCTTTCCTTTCTGATTTTAGTAATTCAAATCTTCTCTCTAGTTGTTTTCTCCTTTTTTAATCATTCCATTATTTTCTTTTCTGCCCAATTTCCTTTACTAACTTTGAGGTTGGTTTGCTCTTCTTAGTCTAGTTTTGGTTGCTGATTTGAGATCATTCTTATCTTTATTTTATTTATTTCTTTAGCTGTGGTAAGGTCCTTGTACATGTTAGGCAAGTGCTCTACCACTGAGATACATTCCCATTCCTCCTTTTTATTTTTAAGTATAGGTGCTTACAATTAAAAATTACCTTTAAGCATCGTTTTATGTGAATTTTTTTCTTTAATTTTTTATTATTGTTGTTATGCTAGTTGAGGGTACATTGTAGCATTTGCAAAGGTTCTTGCAATGTATCAAATATATTATACTTTAATTCACCCCCTCCACTGCTCTTCTGCATCAGCCCTCTGCTGATTCCTGGTTCAGTTTTGACAGGTATCATTTTTGCATTTACATTCATGTGTATATATTATTTGCACCATATTCACCCTCCTACCCCTTCCCTAACCACGTACCCCAGTACCTATTCCGCCTTCTTATTCTCTATTTTTTTCAGTTTTTTAAATTTAATTTTATTGTTTTTACATTTACTTACATCTGTATACATTATTTGGGCCACATCCCCATTCCCCCTCCTTCTCCCACCTCCGGGCAGAACCTGTTCCACCCTCATTTGTTTGATTTTGTTGAAGAAAAAACATAAGATAAAAAGAAAAACATAGCATTTTTGCTAGCTTGAGATGAAGATCGCTATAAAAAGAGATTCCTTGTATTATTTCCATGCATATATGTATTACAATCCACATTGGTTCATCTGTACCAGACCTCTTCACTACTTCCTAGTCTCCTTCCCATAGTGGCCTCTGTCAGCATAAGATTACTACATTCATTCCTATACAGTGAGCATACCAACTACATTCAAGTTTTTTGTTTCCTTCCCTTTCCCTATCCCTCCCATGCACAGTCTCCCCTTAGAGTGTGACCCATGTGCAATAATATTGCTGCATTTGTTATTGGTGTATAATCCACATATGAGAGGAAACATGCGATTTTTGGCCTTCTGAGCCTGACTAACTTTGCTTAAGTTGATGTTCTCCACTTTCATCCATTTTTCCTGTGAATGACAAAATTACATTATTCTTTGGGTCAGAATAAAATTCCATTGTGTATAAATACATTTTCTTAATCCATTCATTGGTAGTGGGGCATCTTGGATGTTTCCATAGCTTTGCTATTGTAAATAATGCCACAATAAACACGGGTGTGCAGTTGCCTTTTTAGTAACCTGACTCAAATTCCTTTGGGTATATCCCTAGGAATGAGATTGATGGATCATATGGCAGATTTATGTTTACTTTAGTAAGAAGCCTCCATGTTGTTTTCCAGAGTGGATGTACTAGGTTACATTCCCACCAGCAGTGTATGAGGGTTCCTTTTTCACCACATGATTGCCAACATTTGTTGTTGGTGGTGTTCTTGATGGTAGCTATTCTAAGAGGAGTGAGGTAGAATTTTATTGTGGTTTTGATTTGCATTTCCTTTCTGGCCATGGCTGGTGAGCATTTTTTCATATGTTTTATGGCCATTTGGACTTCTTCCATTGAAAAAGTACTATTTAGTTCAGGTGGCCACTTCTTTATTGGTTCATTGATTTGGGGGGAGTTCAGTTTTTTTGAGATCCATGTATATTTTGGTTATTAGTCCTTTGTCTTATGTATAGCTTCCAAAGATTTTTTCCCCCATTCCATGAGTGGTCTCTGCAATTTAGAGACCATTTATTTTGTTTTTCAGAAGCTTTTTAATTTCATGTAGCTCCATTTGTCAATCTTTCTCTTAGTTGCTGGGCTTCTTGAGTTCTACTGAGGAAGTCCTTGCCTATACATATTGCTTCCAGTGTATTGCCTGCTGTTTCCTAATCTAACTTGAAGGTATCAGGTCCGATACTAAGGTCCTTAATCCACTTTGAGTTGATACTAGTACAGGGTGACAGGCATGGATTTAGTGTCAGTTTTAGGCAGGCAGATAATCAGTTTTCCCAGCAAAATTTGTTGAAGGGGTTGTCTTTTCTCCATTGTATGTTTTTGGCACCTTTATAAAAAATAAGGTGGGCACAGTTGTGTGGATTCATACCTGGGTCCTCTCTTCTGTTCCACTGGTCTTTATATCTGTTTTTGTACCAGTACCATGCTGTTTTTATTGCTGTGGATCTGAAGTATAGTTTGATGTCAGATATTGTGACACCTCCAGCTTTGCTCTTTTTCTTCAGTATTACCTTGGCTGTTCATGGTCTTTTCTGTTTGCAAATGAACTTTAGGGTAGATTTTTCAGTATCTGTGATGATTGTCTTTGAGATTTTGGTAGGAATTTCATTGAACATGTAGATTGCTGTTGGTAGTACAGCCATTTTTACTATGTTGATTATGTCAATTGATGAACATGAGAGATCTTTCCACCTGCTGTAGTCTTCTTCAATTTCTTTCTTCAGTGGTTTGTAGTGTTCCTTGTAGAGGTCATTCACATACTTTTTCAAGTTTATTCCAATATATTTGATTTTTTGAGGCTATTTTAAATGGAAGTGTTTTCTCATATTCTTTTACAATCTGTTAATTGTTTGTGTATAGGAAGGCTACTGATTTTTCTAAGTTGATTTTGTATCAAGATACTTTGCTGATACTGCTTATGGAGTCTAGGAGTTTTGGGGTGGAATTTTTGGGTCTTTTAGGTATAAGATCTTGTCATATGCAAATAGGAACATTTTGACTTGGATTCCTTTTATTTCTTCTTCCTGCCTTATTGCTTTTGCTATGAATTCCAAGACTATGTTCAATAAGAGAGAGAAGATTGGGCATCCTTGTCTCATTCAGGACTTTAGAGAAAATGGTTTCAGTTTCTTCCCATTAAGTATGATGGTGCCTATAAGTTATCACATAAAGCGTTTATTGTGTTGAGATAGATTCCTTCTATTCCTAGTTTCATCAGAGCTTTTATTATGAAATGGTGTTGAATTGTATTGAAGGTTTGTTCTGCATCTATTGAGATCACCAAATGGTTTTTCATTTGCTTCTGTTAATGTGCTGTATTACATTTAATGATTTGCATATGTTTTACCATCCCTTCTTCAGTTGGATAAAGTTGACTTGGTCATGGTGTATGATCTTTTTGATATGTTGTTGAATTCAGTTTGCCATTATTTTATTGACAATTTTTGCATCTATGCTCACTAAGGAGATTGGCCTGTCATTCCCCTTTTTGGAGGTGTCCTTATCCAGTTTGGGGATGAGCATAATACTAGCTTCATAGAATGAGTTACGCAATGTTCCATCCTTTTCTATTTCATGGAAGAGTTCAAGGAGTGTTGGTATTAGTTCTTCTTTAAAAGTCTGGTAGAATTCAGCAGAGAATCTGTCAGGTCCTGAACTTTTTTGAGGGGAGACTGTTTATTGTTGCTTCAATTTCATTACATGTTATGTATCTGTTTAGGTGGTTAATATCCTCTTGGTTCCATTTTAGATGGTCATAAATATCTAGAATTTTTCCATTTCTTCAAGGTTTTCCAATTTATTGGAATATAGGTTTTCAAAGTAGTCTCTGATGATTCCCTGGATTTCCTTAGTGTTTTTGGTATCTCCCCTTTTTTGTTTCTGACATTACTAATTTGGTTATTATTTTCCTTCCTCATTTTAGTCAGATTTGCCAGGAATTTGTCCATCTTGCTTATTTTTTCATAGAACTATCTTTTTGCTTACTTGATACTTTGTATTTTCTTTTTGGTCTCATTTCATTGATTTTGGCCATTATTGCTAGTATTTCTTTATTGCTTATTTTGGGTTTTGCTAGTTTTTGCTTTCTAGGAGTTTGATATGCAACATTATATCATTGATTTGAGATCTTTCTGTGCTGGTATGCACTCATGATTATAAACTTTCCTCTTAGGACTGCTTTTGCTGTGTCAAACAATTTCTGACAGGTTTTGTTTTTGTTTTCATAAATTGCAGGAAATTTTTGATTTCCTCCCTTATTTCTTCTATGACCCATTGATCATTGAATAATGTGTTTCTCAACTGCCAATTGTTTGCATACTTTCTGTTCCTGCTGTTGTTGTTGAAATCTAGTTTGATTTCATTGTAATCAGATAACATGCAGGGGATTCTTTCAATTTTCTTATATTTGTTTAGACTTGCTCTGTGCCCTAAGATATGATCTATTTTGGAGAAAGTTCCATGGGATGCTGAGAGGAATATTTATTGTGCTGTTGCTGAGTGGAATATTCTGTAGACAGCTGTCAGGTCCATTTGTCTGTGGTATCATTTAGTTCTAGGATATCTTTGTTGATTTTTTGTCTGGATGACCTATGTATTGGTGATAAAGGGGTATTAATGTCTCTCCCTACCACTGTGTTGGGATCTATATGTCTAAGTTCTTTAGTGTGTATTCAATGCAGTTGAGCACACTGACATTGGGTGCATGTAAGTTAATAATTATTATTTCCTCTTGATACATTGCTCCTTTTAGTATTATGAAGTGACCTTGTCTCTTTTGACTAATGTAAGTTTGAAGCTCACTTTGTCTGATATAACTATTGCTATTCCTGCTCATTTTGGGGAGAACAATAGCTTGATAAGTCTTCTTCCAGCCTATCATCCTAAACCAGTGTTTATTTCTGTCAACAAGGCAGGTTTCTTGTAAACAACAGGTTGTCAGTTCTTCCATTTTAATCCAGCTTGCCAGATAGTGTCTTTTGTTGAGGAACTTGAGTCCATTAACATACAGTGCTGACTTTGATAGGTATGTGTTGATTCCTGTTATTCAGTTGTTTTTGTTCTTTTTGTTTTTAGGTCTTTGATTATGTGCACACAATTCATTGTTACTCTCTGAGTACTTGCCTTTTCTTCTCTTATGGTTTCATACTTCCCGTCCTGCCATGACCTGCATGGGGAGCTGCTGAACCTGACTGGGGGTAACAGGGAATGAGAAATAAAGACACACATACAGAAAGTCACACAAAGCTGGGGTCCAGAGGGCTGCATGTTCCTGGTGGGATACATGAGTGTCTACCTGAGCCAGAGTGTTTATTTTATAGGTCAGTATAAAGAAATGAATCAGGTAAAAATCAAGCTTCAACAATTCTTAGATCTAAGGTAAAAGGAATGAGGTCTGGTGGGCTAATTTTCCTAAGGCTATAGAAGCTTAATTACAACACATCTGTTCTGGAAATCATCAAGACACACAGGACACCTTAACTATAGATATTGATTAATCTGGCATCAAGGAGTTTCCTAACAGTTCTGGTACTTTATCTAGTTTTGTATCAGGGAGCTGGTATGTGGTCACAACAGGTTGTTTTCTTCAAGGGAGATGAGGGAACAAAGGTCAAGACACCAGGTGCTGGGAAGAATAAGAGTAGGAGACACTCTCCTACTCTCTTACCATGGAAAGACTTTGCAAACTGCATCATTTCCCATTCCAATGTCCATGCATGGTCTCCAACATCTCCCCCACTATATTTCTTAATTGCTCCCAATTCATTTCTATGTCTAATCAGAGGGGTCACCTTATTATCTTTTGAGCTCTGAATGAAAGTAATCAGAAACAACAAATCATTAATAATACAATGCCCATGAAATACCAGAAAGAATATTTCAGAGTATTTAAAGGGTTAAATCCTGGTCTTTGCTATATCTGCAGGAGCAATCACTTGATCAAGAGCTTGCTGCATAGCTTAATTTGCTGTCTTAAATCTTGTAAGTTAAGCGAATCATTGTTATTTTCCCAGGCTCCCATGACATGTGTGTTAATGAGTTTCCATGGGAAGTCTGTTGCATTGTAGGGTGCTGCAGTAACACAAATATGTTGGAAGCCTGCATGGCACAGTAAATTTTGACAGAATTTCAGCATTTGAACTTCATCTCCCATAGCCAGCAAAGCAGTTTCTAGTGAATTTAAGCAGATATCAATTTTTTCATCTATAGCAACTTGTTGAAAGGCATACCTGACATTTTCTGTTAAGGTATTAACATAATGAGCACTTCTATGTTTTGGGAGAGAACTACTGCAGCAGTAGTCATGGTGGCAATGGCAGTGATAGTTGCTATAATGCCTGCTATCATGAGTCCTACAAATCTCTTTTTCCTTACTAATAATGTTTTTATTGCTTCGACAACCTGTAGTCCCCTACCATGATACTGTGGTCTCATGAAATTTGTAGGTAGCAAGATATAGGTGTCTTGTTTTACTGTAAGTAGGCTGCTATTTATGTAATTGTCCACACATGAGATTAAATTACAATTAGAACAAGCAATATCTAGAAATGTTAATTGATCCAGCCAATAAAGCAAAATCATGTTGAACACAAGCTTGAAAGCCTTTAATAACAGAGCTGCCTGAATGGCTAGTTAGATTAATAGTAGCAGTAGTAGCTCATAGTTTCCATATATCAGATTGAATCATTCCTCAATCTGGTTCCACTAGAGGGGTGGTCCAATACCTCATAATATTAGATTCAGAAGTGCCACTATAAGACCAATACACAAGCTTGTAGCCTGTAACATTAACAGCCATTGGAGAAGCAAATATACATTGTTCCCATGAGGATCCCTCATGGGGATGCCAGAGATTTCATTTGTCATGACAGCAGGGAATGAGAGGCCAATGTGTAAGATCATATGGCTCAGTGGCATTAAAGTTGAAAAATTCTAGTGTTTTATCAAGGAACTGAGTACCATTCCACATCAGAGCACTTTTCCAAATAGGTGTGAGAAGGTGACAATAAGGCAAATTTCCCAAACATATGGGTAAATCAACAGCATGTCCTGTAAAACTAAAATTAGTGAAAGTAGGAACCAGGTGTCCATTGGAGTGACCTCCTACCAGCTCAGAGTCATTAGTAAAAACTGATATAGATGCACTTTGCCAAGTAACTGCATGAAACAGAGGTGGAGGAGGCACAAAAGTGCAATGTACTAAGTTCTGGGTTTCTGCAGCATTTACCTGTTGACTAATGATGGTAGTCATAGCTACCAGAAGAACAGCAGGAGTTTCTTCCTGTCCCCACCCCTTAATAGCATACTTGGCCATATACACTAAGTGTTTTATTTGAGCCCAAGTTTGGGGGGGTAGATCCCAAGGTTGTTTTACTGCATTTTTGATGTTGCCTCTTGTAGGACTGTAAGGGTGGTTCCTTATTGCTTTCAGTGACAGGATCTCCACTGGTTTGGTTTTGGCAGGCTTGGGCTCCTCTCCTCCTCCATCAGATGGAGCTTCTGCATCTGATGGCTGATGGGTTCAATGGGTCTTCACAAACCACGAGGTTACCCAAATTGGGTTTCCTGCACCTTCAGGAAAAACACAAGCATGGCCTTGGCCCCATAGCAAGACCGGGCTGGGGCCTTGCCAGGCCCTTGTCATTACATCTTTCCACAATACCCATGGCAAATGTTGTTTATTACAATGATCCCAATGTTTTTCAGGTGGCATAAAGGCAGATTCAGAGCAATTAAAAAAATTTAAAGTAAAAAGAGCTTTGTTAATTTAAGTGGCTGGGGAGCTATCTCCCCCTTCTTGTTTTTGTAATTGAAGTTTTAAAGTTTGGTGACCCTGTTCCACTACAGCTTGGCCTTTTGGATTGTAGAGTATTTCTGTGGTATGAAGAATTTGGTAGGAGGAACAAAAAGCCTTGAAGGCAGTAGATGTATACCCTGGGCCATTATCAGTTTTAATATGGAGCAGCTTGCCCATCACTGCAAAGGCGAGCAGTTATCTATGACATGGCATGTTGCTTCCCCGATCTTGGAGAGGCAAAAACAAAACCACAGTAAGAATTAATAACAACATGGACATAACACTGTCATCAAAAAGATGGAATGTGAATACCATCCATCTGCCATAATGTTAAAGAGTGAAGACCATGAGGGTTAACTCCCTCAACAAGGACAGGCAAATGAGGAGCACATTTTGAACATGACTTAACAATCTGACAAGCTTATTCTTGGGTGATATGAAAATATTTATGAAGAGCTCTGGAGTGTTGATGGAGCTGAGAATGATTTTGTATGGCCTGGTTTACTGGTGATGAGGTATCCGCCTGTAAAATTAATGACAAAACCAAGGCATCAGCCTGGCAATTGCCCTCTGCCAAAGGCCCAGGAAGGCCATAATGGGACCGGAGATGTCCCACAAAATAGGGATGCTGCCATTCTTGTAAAAAAAACCCTTAGCTCATGGAGGAAATGAAAAATCTGTTCATCATTTGTGTGTCATATATAGGAGGTTTCAATAGTTTTGACCACACTGCATACATAGGCACTGTCTGTGTACAAATTGAAAGAAACATGAGCAAAGTCCTGACAAGCCAATATAACTGCCTGAAGCTCAGCACATTGAGAAGTGGAAAAACCTGTTTGTACTGTCCCTGAGAAGAAAAGTAAGCAGCATTTCCAGAACCTGAAGCATCAGTAGAAATCACAAGAACCTGAGGCATGGGATGCTCTTGGATATTGTGAGGAAATATTAAAGCATGTTGAGAGCAAAATAAAGAAGTTTAGAGGAAGGCAAATGTTCTCCAAGCTGTCCTGTAAAGTTTGCTAATGCATTTTTCCCTATGGTATCGGTGCGACATAGCCAAGCCTGTTGTTCTTGGTAAATGGGACAATAATAAGGGATGGCTCTAGCAAGTGAGTGAGGTAAATGTAACCACTCTAGTACTCCCTGAGACTGCCAAAGAACTCCTGTGGGTAGACTTGGAGTAGGTAAAATAAGAAGTTATATTGGTTGAGACTAATCAATGCGAGTTCTCTGAGAGTTATGAATAGCTTGCTCAACCTTAGCCAGGGGCATATGACCCTCCAGTATAAAATATCTAGGAGATGATGGTTGAGTGTTTCCCTGTAAAATTTTAAAGAGAGGAGACAGTTTACAGGGGGTAAGTTTTAAGGCAGGATATAGTTAATTTATATCACCTAATAAATTTTGAATATCATTTAAAGTTTTTAAATTAATTTTATGGATTTCTATTTTTTGGGGGTAGATAGTCCACCCTCAATAAGCTAGCTCAAATATGAAAGGGAGATTATTTTTGTACCTTTTCTGGGACTACAATAGTCCCATTTGGCCAAATTATAAGCAAAAAAAGAGGTTTAGAAGAATTGGGCTTACCTGACATAAATTTTTAGTTCTGTGTGGACTATAGATGATATCCTGACAACTTAAAAATGCTGCAGAATGTCAACAGACAACAGTTAAAGGTTTTTCAAAAAGCCAACAGAAGTAAATATTTAGAAGGCTGACTCAATTGAAAATAGGTACTGCGTAAATGCAAATACTCTGGACCCAGAATGAGAATGAAAAGACTTAGATTAGCCAAGATTAAAACATTGCAAAATAGTTTGGGAATTGCCGGACATTTAGTTACTTCCATTGTAGACTGCATTTTTAGGAAAATAAGTATGACTGATAGTATTAAAACAGCGGCACTAAATGCTCCTTGTTACATTTAGGAACACATAGACACAAGCTTGCAAGAGTCTAGCATCATTAACTTTAGATCATGGGGCCAATGCCCGTGATCCCAAATAGCCTTATTTTTTGATGTGCAATTACATTTTATACATATACAGTAACACTTATTTGACTAAAACTAATATAGACCAGGTTTTAAGTAGCAGGATTGCTCAAATGGCAAGATTTTTCTGAATGTTACTGATTATAAACAGCACACCTGTCAAAAGCTTCGTTAAGTATTTTATATGTCAAAGGTTTATATGTAATGCTTTTGGATAAAATAACTTTAACTGGTCAGTTAAATGTAATGCTTTTGGATAAAACAGAGCTTTAGCTCATCATTTTTCATAAACTGACACTTTTTATTTTGTAAATGTTTGTACCATATTTAGATAAAGTATAGACACAGAACACAGTTATAAGGTTGTCATTTAAGAGACTTCTGCATGTGCAAATATGTAAGTGAACTCTGATTTAGTATTACTTAAAGCTTGACAAGATTAACAGAAAACACAAGTAATTACTTTGATAAAATCTTTCTCTATAACAGTTTTTTTGCAGATGTTACTCAGAACAGAAAAATATTAAGATAGACTTGATATTTTGCAGACATAGAGAATGAGATTTTAGTTTGACCTGATACTAAAAAAAATCTTTTAGGCAACTTTTAGATTATAGTCAACTTTAACTTTATCACACACCAAAGCTTTTATTATACACTTTTAAGAGTTACTTAGAGCCGTCATACAACATTATGAACCCTCTGATTGTTTGTCCTTACCCCTCCTCTCCATATTTGGAACAATCTTTAGGAAAAACCTTTCTTTGCAAAATCCATTCTTGTCCAAAAACTTTTTTCCTTTAACTTTTCCCCTAGAAATACACTCAATACTTATCTATATCCTTTCTACTTGTTCACTTTGTAACTTGTATTTTAAAAATAACTTTATAAGAATACACCATTTGTTAATAGGTCAATTGTAAAAGAATTGAATGTAAATTACTTATTATAAAATGAAATAGATTAAGGTTACCATCCATAAAACAAATTAGATGTGATTTACATAACCTTTGAAAAACTGTTTTTTCTAAAAAGTAGCAGAAAAAGAGGTGGGGGAAAGAAGAGAATAAAGCCTTTTATTTCTTTACGTACTCTGTGATAAGAATCATCCTAAAGATGTTTAAATATATATGCATATGTAAAAATGTTTTGAATTAGGCATGCCATGAATGTCAATTTAAGCACACATAGGTTCAACAACTCAAGAATAAGTAAAAATTAACTAAGCAGACATAAGTACATTGATTAGTTATTATTATTATTATTATTATTTATTCTTATTTTTAGGAGCAGATTAAGAAGTGTCCCATTCTGTTCTTTTAGGACTCATTTGGGGCAGCTTAACAGCTGAGGCAAGAGTCAATTTTAGGAAATGTGTTTTGAGTCATTCTCAGTTTCCAATAACATTTTTGTCTCTAATAAGTTAATCATAAAATAGCCATACACAAAATTTACACACTGAAACACAAAACAATTACATCAATTTTGAGTGTACTCTTGGACATTAAAGACTTTAGATTTACCTCTAGTTTTAAACATCTGTGCATAGAGATCTCTTTAGATCCAGTTTGTTTCATATTTATTATTCCCAAATATATTCAGTAATGTGCTCTCTCCTTATCTTATTTTCCTTGTGGACACATCCTTCTGGAGAGTGTTCCCTCACCTTATCTGATGAGTTCTCCCATAGTCAGGCCTCATGTTGGGCACCAGTTTCTGTGGCCTGCATGAGGAGCTGCTGAACCTGACTGGGAGCACTGGGGAATGAGAAATAAAGACACACAGACAGAAAGTCACACAAAGCTGGGATCCGCAGGGCTGCATGTTCCTGGTGGGATACATGAGTGTCTACCTGAGCCAGAGTATTTATTTTATAGGTCAGTATAAGGAAATGAATCAGGTAAAAATCAAGCTTCAACAATTCTTAGATCTAAGACAAAAGGAATGAGGTCTTGTGGGCTAATTTTCCTAAGGCTATAGAAGCTTAATTACAACATATCTGTTCTGGAAATCATCAAGGCACACAGGATACTTTATCTATAGGTATTGGTTAATCTGGCATCAAGGAGTTTCCTAACAGTTCTGGTACTTTAGTTTTGCATCAGGGAGCTGGTATGTGGTCACAACAGGTTGTTTTCTTCAAGGGAGATGTGGGAACAAAGGTCAAGACACTAGGTGCTGGGAAGAATAAGAGTAGGAGACACTCTCCTACTCTCCTACTGTGGAGAGACTTTGCAACCTCCATCATTTCCCAGTCCAAGGTCCATGCATGGTCTCCAACACCATCCTTTCATGGTTTTGTTTGTTTTGTTTTCTGTGTGTGGAATTCCTTGCAGAGTCTTCTGTAGTGGTAGCTTGGTGGTCATATATTGTTTTAGCTTCTGTTTATTATGGAAGACCTTTATTCATTCATCAATTTTGAATGATAGTTTTGCTGAAATTGTTTTCTTTCATTCCTTGAAATACCTCATTCCAGGCCCTTCTTGCTTTTAAAGTTTCTGTTGAGAAATCTGCTGTTATTTTTGATGGGTTTGCTTTTATATATTATTCATTTTTTCTCTCTTACATCCTTCAATTTTCTTTCTCTGTTCTCTGTGCTACTTGTTTTAACAATAATATGCCCCAGAGAGGTTGTGTTTTGGTTAAGTCTGTTTGGTGTCCTGGAGGCTTCCTGTTCTTGAATGGGCAACTCTTTCTCGAGATTTGGGACATTTTCTGCTATCATTTTGTTAAATGTATTATGTTTCTCTTTGGCTTGCACCTCTTCTCCTTCTTCAATGCCCATGTCTCTCAGGTTTTGTCTTTTGATGGAGTTGCTGAGTTCTTGCATATCGATTTACAGCTCTTGAGTCTAAGAATTCTTCTGTTTTTTTCTTTAACATCTATTTTATTTTTGAACCCTGAGATTCTGTTTTCCACATGCTCTAGTCTGCTGAAATAGCCTTCTACTGTATTTTTTTATTTGATTAAAAGGAGGTTTTAGTTCCAGAATTTCTGTTTGATTCTTTTTTTCTGAGTTTTTTTCCATATCTTTCTTCAACTCCTCTTTCATATATTGTATTGTCTTTTTTCCTTCAAATATCTCAAATATTCTCCTTTTTTGACTCTTCTCAAGTTTTGTATTTGTGGTGTCTTGGTATTACTTGAGTTCATTCTGTTTAACCATCTCTTGTAGGTTCTCCCTGAGTATCTCAATGATTTCATCATTTCCTCTTTGAGAGACTTTTTGGGGACATCATTACTCTCATTGGTGACATCATCATTCTGTTGGGGTCAGGACCTTGGTATTCATTTTCTTCATTTCCCACTAAATCCTCTATTGAATTGTTCTTTTGAGATGTGGAGTTTCCTTGCCTTCTTTTTCTCCCCATGCTTCTAATTTGTGCTGTGCTCCTATGCTCTTGATTGGCTAGTTGGCAGTTCTAATCACCTGTTTTCTTTCCCCTGATTTAATTATTGTGTTGTTCTTGGCTTAGTGATTAGCTAGGTTGGTGTGTTATTTCTTTCCATGTTTGAATGTGTGAATTAGTAATACCAAATTCACAGGTTCAATGCCAGATCAGTTGTTGACCTACTATACAGAGAACACTTTGGTGATAATATCTATAAACAGTGGAAATTGGCGCAGGTAATGGATGTTGGATAGAGACTGAATCCTGGGTAATTTGAAAAGGTGGCTATGAAAGGTGGGGTCAGAAAGGGGAAATGGGGTGAATGGGGGAAAATATGTGGGGTGCAGGGTTTTTGGGGCCCTTCTGCATGTCAGGGTATAGTTCAGCTGTTGTAGTGGAAGGTGCTTGTGTCACAGATTGCAGAGATATGGGGTGTGTATAGTTCATACAGCAGGCTAATCAATGGGTGGTGTGGCAGAGGGAGGGGTAGTGAGGTGAAAGGTAGGGGAAGACAAAGAGGGGGAGGTGAAGTCAGGGGGAGTGTGTGTATGAAAAGAGGTAGAAAGAATATTTGGGGGGCAGAGCAATGGATTGTAGCACAAGGAAAGGGAAGAACACGAAGGAGGTAAAAATAAAGAAAATAATGATAGTAAAATTAAAACTTCTAAATTAAAAGGGGGAAGACTAAGGGAAAAAAAGATAAATAACCCAACAACAGAAAATACAGTCAGTTCAGCAAAAGTTCTGAACTTATTCCTTTGACATCCAATTCAGGTATTGGCACTTATTACTGGGGATTTCTATATGCTCTTGTCTCTTCTCAAGGTTGGTATTCTGTGTTATGTGGGGAAGGGGCTGCTCCTATTGTCAAACAGCTTGAGGGATAGTTGGCTGGGGTTGTTTTTTCATGATTTACTTAGTCTGATAGGCCATCAGACTGCTACAATTGGGAGCTCTGAAGTGGTCTAACCAGATGGTTGGCTTGTGAGCAGTATTTGGTTCCTTCTGTCCACAGGGCATGTTGAAATTGGGACCTGTGATAGCTCACTACCAGTTTGTGTAAAGTGGTCAGATCTGTTGTTGTATTCACCAGGCAGCAGCTGATTTGACCTACAGCTGCAACTCTTGCTGGTCAGCTCCTTCCCCAGCAAGGTGGGACAATTCAGTTTTGTGCACTGCCCACAGTCCCTCAAGATTAGTTCAACAATCATCCACTGTCCCACTCCAGGAGGTTGGCTTGTTGCCCACCCTACTCTCAACCTTTGTTCCTTGTCCTGCCCTTGCTCATCAAGTTCTGCTCCTTGCCCCTCTGAGGTTAGTGTAGGGTTCCACCCCCACTCTCAGTGGTAGGTAACAATTCAGTGTCTGTTTTTCAGTTTCACTCAGGGGGGAGTGCAATCTGCCCACAAGCTCTGCTGGATTACATTTGGGGGGATGCAGTGTGGGGAGATGCATGTGGGGCATGGCACTCACCTGTTTGGTTTGATGATTTACACAGGCAGTTTTGAAACTAGCCAGTGGGGAGAAATGGAGGATAGCTTTTTTCAAGGCAGATGCTTCCTGGGACTGGGTTCAGCCCAGTGGGCTATAGGTAGGCTTTCCATGGGTTAGGGGTTCAATATGTTGCAGGGTTCAGTTTTGTTTGATGCTCTATTTTCTGCTTTTTGCCAAAGAAAAAGGAAGGAAGAAAGGAAGAAAGAAAGAAAATGGAGAACAACCAGGGAGCTTTTTTCAGGTTAGACATGCCTTAGTGGCAGTGCCACACTGGGATTTCCCCAACTGTTAGGTGCAATTAAAAGCTGTTTTGAGGATCATTCCTTGAATTTTATAAGTACCCTACATGTTGGTGGTTAATTAGTTGGTTAAAAAGAATCAGAATTACCAAAGTGTAGCTCCCATGGCTCAACATGGTTTCTGAAATCACAGGGTTCAGGAATTCTGATTTCCTCTCCTATCTGCTATCTTGGAAGCCTTATGTGAGTTTTTACTTTGTTATATTGTTTTATATTTTCCTTTTAACTAATCTCTAAATATGTTTCATTTTTAATATTTATCTAAGTTCTCTTGTAATTTCTTATTTGAACCAATGGTAATTTAGGCATGTCCTCTTAAATTCATCCATACTTGTAATTTCTCAAAATTTCTTTTATTATTAATTTCTAATATCATTATGCTATAGGCATAATGCACAAGTTTTATATTAATCATTTTACATTAATTAAGTTTATTTTGCATGTCTCATATCATGGGGAATGTTCCTTGTGCTTGAGGAAAATGTATACTCATTAGATGGAATGTTCTACAGGTCATTAAGTATAGTTTACGTGTAGTGTTATTAACATCTTTGCTTTGTAGATCTTCTGTCTAGTTATTTTATTCAGTAGTGAAAATGAAATATTAAATTGTCCAATTATTATTATTGATTTTTTTCTTTCTTTCCACAATTGGGTCAAACTTTACTGAAAGGTCTCTGTTGTTAAGTCCATATACAATTGTTATAATTTCCTAATGGACTGAATGTTTTGACATTATAAAATGTTCCAGTTTACTTTTAATAATAAAGTTTTCTGTCAGTTTTGGGGCATTAACTTAGGGCCTCACAGTTGCTAGGATGGTGTTTTACCACTTAAGCCATGCATTCAGATCTTTAGCAACATTTTTACGAGTCTGTTTTTCTGGAATTTTATACCTTGTTCATCTTTTTTCTGGTTGAACTTCACATGACATATATTTTTTATTCTTTTGCTTTTAACCTATTTATATTTGGAATTTAATGTGCATCTTTGTTGAAATCATATAGTAAATTATAAGAAATCCATTCTGGAAATCACCCTTTTGGTTGGACTACCAAATATATTCACATGTAGTATTATTATTAATATACTTGTATTTATGACATTTTACTTTGTATTTTCTAAATATGTGAATGTATATATAATTGTGTATATGAATGTATATGTATGTATATACAAACTCTCATACACATGTGCACACATATACATAATTTATTTAACTATATATATGTTGAAGAGTCTAACAAAATAAAGGAAAGCAGATATACATTTATATTTTTAGTTTCATTATTCCTCGTATTTTTCATTTTTTTCTGAAATTGTTCCTGTTGATTTGAGTTGCCATATCAGTGAAACGGTTAGCCCAATGTAGCTTTTCTTTCTTGTTACTCCTTTAGGATACTATTGGTTAGTATATTACATTTTTGTATTTAATAGTTGCAAGGATATACATGCATACATACATAGTTTTAGTGTTTAATCTTCTAAGACAAGAATAAAGAAAAATAGGTATTTATACTCATTTACAGTTATGTAGTTACTTTAATGGTGCTCTTTTTTTATCCTATAGATTTTGTTTTTCATGTGGGTTTGCATGGTTTCACCTTTCACAACTTCCTTACTATTTCTTTTAATGTGGACACTTGTAATGAATTATCTCAGTTGTTTAAAAATAAGATAATGTCTTCTGTTTAGTTTCCTTATGCATGCATTAGAGGTGTTCTGCATTCTGCAAGACTCCATTTTCAAAAAAAATTTTTCTCTGTGTTCTTAGTACTATAGAATCTTTACTGATTGGTATTACAGTTAGCTGATTCTTTCCTTTATATATTAAAATCTGCTTCTGAGCCCTCTAATAAAATTTTCGTTTTGACCACTGTGTTTTTTGTCTCTAATAGTTAATTGTTCTTTTTTCATAATTGCTATTTATTGACGTTCTCTATTTGAAGAGACATTGCCATTTGTAATGGATTCTTCTTATTTTTTCAACATATTTATATTGGATACTTTGAAGTTTTTGTTAAATCTGACATCTATTCCCTCTTACAAGTCATTTCTGCTTATTGCTTCTTTTTCTGTTTCATATGTTAATGTTTCTTTGCAGTACTCCTAATTTTTGGTTGAAAGCTTGTCACTTCAAGTAACATAATAAGCAATATTATTGTATGCTATTGATACTTATCCCCCATTCTCATATTGTTGATATTATTGTTGCTTCTTGCTTGCTTGTTTGTTTTGTTACTGAGCTGTACTATTTTAGAAATGTACATTTATCTGTTAATGTGAAGTCCTCGTATTGTTCTTAAAAAGCACAACTTTCGGCATGCTCACAACCACTCTAGGATGACAGTGATTTAACAAAGCTCTCTATAAATGTCTCTTTCCCTGAGGTCTCTGTTCAGCTGTGTGCATAATTTGGTTTTACACTAAAAGCTGTGAGATTCCACTAATTATCAGTTCACTGTTATTTTAGTTTTGATAATGCTAGTGAGTAAATTTCTCAATAGAATGATTTAATTGAATTCTTTCTGATGTAGTTTTTGAATTGCTTCTGAACTGAAGCAGATACTGTATAGCTATTTTCCGCTGATTCTTTTTTTGGAAATACATACTCTGTGGTTTAATATTTAATTAAATTCTCTGATATTTAATTATGAGGAGCTAAGTCTTTTTGGTTTTCTTGTTTTTCTTTTGGATTTGGTTTTTATTTTTTGAGATTGTGTCTTGCTATGAGCCCAGGCTGGCCTCATTCTCATTAAAGAACAGATTTAAAATACTTAAATAAAATATTAGATAACCAGACAGAGCATTCATTAACACTATTTGTCCACATAAATTAAATAAATGCTACTTTGCTAGGTGCCAGAATTGCATTGCATAAATTTTACTAGTTGTTTCTCATTTTTAAAAATGGTATTAATATAAATCAGTCACACATGGTTTTTTCGTGTGATATTTCCATATATGATTACAATGTGCCTTATTAGATGCACTCACAACCATCATTGTCCCTCATACTACCACTTAAAACAATTTCTAAAGGTTTCATTGTTCTATTTTCACAGAAGTGTATAAAGTACATTGACCATACTCACCTTTGACAATAATCATCTTTGTATTTGTGCATATAAACATTCTACCTTTATCTTTCTGAACCTGGCTTACTTCACTTAACATGATATCTCTATTTCCGTCCATTTATCTGCAAATAGCATATTTTATTATTTTTTGAATGAATAATATTCTATTGTGTATATATTTTTATTAATCCATTCATCAGATGTAGGACATCTATGCTGGCTCCATATTGTTTGGTAAATTTTCAACAATATGATTACATGTCACCTTGTGTTAAATACCTTTTATCAAAACAAAAATAAAATGTAAAAATGTTGAAATATAGGAATAGAATAAAATTTCTCTTAAATTTATTAATAATCTCTCTCAGAAACCTTGAAAGTATCACAGTTAATGTTTAAATACGTCAATTTTCCCAATGAAGTCAAGGGAAATTCATAAAATCACAATTTTACTATTTCAATATTATTTACTATTGTGCTAAAACATAAAAAATAAGTTAATACTGTATACACACTGAAAAGAAACAAATACTCTACCCTTTTATAGTTATAATTATGTACTTTGTATCTAGCAAAAACAATACAAACTATTTTAGAATTGATAAGTCAGTATAGATAATGTATAGAAATATAAAATTCCTGCTTTAGTTTGGATATCACATATATTTATCATTTGAGTCTCACCTCCCAAGAGAGAAGTCTTGGAAGGTGGTGGAACCTTTAGGAAGTGGAGGTTTAAGAGAGTTCATTAGATTATTGTGTGTATGAGTATGGAAAAAATTGTGGCACTCCATTCCACTCATTCTCTCTCTCTCTCTCTCTCTCTCTTTGTCTCTCTCTATCTCTCTCTCATCTTCCTCTCTCATTGTGCTTCCTATGTGGAGAAGGTACTATTTTCTCTGATGTGTGCTCCCTATGTGATATTACCAGAAGTACAAACCATGGGTTAGTACAGTCTTGGACTTAAACCTCCAAAATTGTGAGAGAAATTAAACTTCCCTTACTTCCTAAGTAGCCTGTGTCAAGTATTTCATTATAGTTTTAGAAATATAACAATTACCATAAAAAGTTTAATAGTTTTTGTATGTACTAGCAATTGTCAATATGAAAATATTGTAGACAAACATTCTACTCATTTCTGTATAAAAGTTGTAGGAATAAGCCTAAGATTAAACTGGCATGACTTAAATGTAAAATAATCTTTGAAGGTATGCTGAAAAAGCAGAAAATTATGCCTTATTGCTAGATTTGAACACCTAATGTTATAAAGTTAAAACATTTATAAATAATTATGTGGATTAAATAAAATTTTAATACTTTTTAGAGTAAGTTTGTAGAATATGAGTGATGTGACTTATTCTCAAGTCCATCTGATAAAAGAAAATATGAATGAATGTTGGTCATTGTAAAATAAATAAAAAGGCACATTTGTACCACTTGACATATAATACATTACAAATTTCTAGTAAAAAAGGAATGGCTATGTTATAGACTTCCATGTAGAAATAATTAAATAAAATTATGTTAACTCTACCCTCCTTCTTTGGAAATCAGTCTCCAAAATAAAACAGGTAATTATCTTTAACAAAACAAAATGGCCACAACTAACAAAACAATATGTATGATAAGGAGCAAAACAATGTGTGCAATAAGGACCAAAAACAGAGATCATTTGCAGTTACTTTTTTATATTTTGAGTATTACATCACTTTCTCCAAAAGAAACAGTCAGACTTCTTGTAATCATACACAGCAATTATCTTCAATGTCTGAGTAGGCCAAGAAAAAGTGGGCAGTGTTACAGTTGATATTCAGGTTTTTATTGGAGAAGACAGTAATACTTAATGTGGTAAATTCTCTCCTGCTTTATTCTCAAATGACAAAAGGTGGGAAAATTTTATGAAGATGAATGCTATACTCTCACATGCCAGAAAAGCAGAACAGTCAAAATGACCATAGGTATTTCACTCTGCCCCTTTTACAAAACATAAATTTATTCATAAGGATAGAGGTCTAATTACTTAATTACATCCTAAATAGTCCAATTCCTTAATACCACCACGATGTGGACTAGTTTCAATATGAATGTTAGGATACACATTCAAACAGCAGTGGTTAAACATATGGGTAAAATAAGTCCAATGTCTTTGTGTGTGCATATATATATATATATATATGTTCATGCATACATAGGTACACATGAATGTGCAAAACATCTGGGAAACAATTTTTGAAGTGATTGTTTTACCTAGAAATTATCTGTTCATTAATAGTTTTGGTTAACACAGTATATTTAAAATTCATTTTATCTTCTCCTTACTTACTATATTGTGGTTTAAGAGAGAGAGAGGGAGACAGAGAGAAACAGAGAAGGAAGGATTTGGAGACAGAGACTATCTAGGAACTGTGCTTACCAAGTTTTGTATGGGTTATATGCTACATCTAGTTGTTCAGCTTTCAGATAGGGATTTATATTGTTATTTTTATGTTATTATTTTGGACTGATTTCATCAATCTGACAAACCAGGAAACTCTAAACCATCATTTCTTATTAAATAAAGAACTCCATTGATCAGTTCAGATCTATAAACACTGGATGAAATTTCATGGTGATTATCTTTGTTCCATTTCCCTACCAAGCACTATTCAGCATAGTTAGGAGGAAACAGTGGACCAGTTTCCTTCCTTTGGTCAGAGAGAGGAAAGCAAACTGATTTTGTAGTATTTTAATTTCTCTGGTGGTTGTCTGAAGAGTTTATTTCTGTTGCTCAGGTTCGGGTCCAGATATCTAAGTGGCTTAGCTCATGTATATATATGAGCTAAGATATATATATATATGAGAAGATATTGGAAAAAGCAGAAATGATTCATGAAAATTGCACAGGGACTTCAGACATGACAATGCCTGCTGTAAGACAAATAAAACAAAACACCAAAGCTCATTAGAAGAACAGTAATACTGTTAGAGAAAAAATATTGAAAAGCCTCAAAGTATATGAGAATCAAAAAATAAGCAAGCACACATGCCTAGGGAAATAACATATCCATAAAAAGCATTAAGTTCTTAAAATGTCAATCCAGTATCACTAATGCAAGGTTTACTGAACAGAGTCCTGTAAAGACTGAGGAGCAGCTGTTTACTACAATGCTCAATTTTCATTCAGATATGAGAAGTCATACAAAGAAACAAGAATATTTAGCTCATTCAAGGGATAAAATACCTAGAAACCATACATGAATTAAAAATACATAAAATTTACTAGAAAAATACTTTAAAATAACCCTCATAAATACACTCAAAAATCTAAAAAAGTATGAATCATGAACTAAGAAATCAGGATAACAACAAATGAATAAAATGAAAGTATCAACAAGTAGAAAAAATTATAAATTAGAAAAAAGGGAAAACTTCAGGTGAAAAAAATCAGTAATGGAGTTGAAAAATTCAATGTGAGGGATGAACAGTTTACTCATGCAGGTAGAAGGAAGAGTCACTGCACTTGAAGACATTTCACGTGAAAGTATTAAATCTAGGGAGCAGAAAGTAAATGAATGAAAAAAGCAAACAGACCCTGAAGAGCTTATAGAACACCATCAAAATAAAATTATATATGCACATTGTGAGCATCTCAGAAGAAGTGAGAGATATAAAGGGAAAGACAGTAAAGAGATGGCTTAATGAATTTGAAGGAACATAAACACAAAGAGACTAATGTTGAGAAAAATCATAATCAAATTCTTCCAAAACAAAGAGAAAGAAAATCTTGAAAGCAGAAATAGAAATGTGCATTGTCCCTTTGCATGAGATCTTCACTGGAATTATAAGCACATTTGCAAGAAGAAAACTTCCAAGCAGGAATCCAGTGTGATTATATACTTAAAATGCTAAAGAGAAAACTGTCAATGAAAAATTCTTTACTGCCAAAACTGACCTTTATAAAATGCCAAAGAAATTAAATCATTCACGGGTAAGCAAAAGAACTGAGAGTTTATCATCACTACATCTACCACATAAGAAATTCTTCTGAGAGCCCTTTAAGTTGACATGAAATAGATATTAACTCTAAGCTATTAAAAATATAAAATGCTCTTTAGTAAAATAAACAATTTAAGATTATAAAAACCAATATGACTTGAGGTTTTTACTTGCGACTGTTTAAATAGAATTTAAAAGAAGGAAGAATGAAATACTCATAAATCTATGCTATTGGGTTCAAACATATAAAAATAAAATTCGTGATGCCAACTTAAACATTTTAGATTAAAATTTAATTAAGTTCTTAAATACAGTATAATCAACAATCACATAGCAATAAATTGTACAATCTAAATGTAACACAGTAGTTCCCAGAAATACTCCAGCTCTCAACATTTAATCTAAGCAAAGAGAACGCCTGGATATACAAGTAACCCATTGGTTGATAGAATCAATAATCAGAAAATCTCCCAAGAAAGAAAAATACAGCCTATTTTGATCTCACTGATAACTTCTACCAAGCAGTCAATTAATAATTAACACCAATGCTCCTCAAAATCTTCCAAATACATTGAGGTAGAAAATAGACTTTCCAACTCATTTAATAAGGCCCTACTTACTCTAATACCAACACAAAGCAAAGAATTCTAAAAGAAATATAGAGACTAATGATGTTTATGAGTAGATATGTAATAATACTCAGCTAAATACTAGATAAACCTAATTTGGTATCATATTAGAATAATTATTTATTATGAGCTAGTGGAAAATATCCAAATAATGCAATGATAGTTTAAATATGAGGATAAATCAGCACATTAATATAATGAAGATAAACACATACACAAAATCATCACAATTAATGTAGAAAAATAATTTGACAAAATTTCATTGCCCTTTAATGATAAAAAATTTCAACTAAAAATAAAAGGAAAATGACTTGCCATAGTAAAGATCACATATAAAATCATGCAACTACACTCATACTGAAAGGGGAAAGACTGAAGATTTTTCCTCCAAGATCAGGAATCAGACAAACATGCCTCCTTTTAGCATTCTTATTCATCATAGTATAGGAAAGTTCTACCCAAGGCAATAAAACAAGATTTCTCAGAATAAAAAACACTAGTTACCAAGCACAAAGTAACCAGAGGAGGGGTTGATGAATTGAGAAACTGATGAAATTTGTTAAGGGAGTGCCACGTGTAAGCCAGTTAGGATTCCCCCATTCCTCAGCCACATCGTAACATAAAGATGGTAGCCCATTTTTCATACATGGGTGCCTGGAGCAAGGTTGACAGTCAGGGTTGTATACTCCAAAATTGCTGGATTGTGTGTTTTGAGCAATCTGTAAATTCTTTTGAAGAACTAGAATAGCTGGCTGCTCTTGCTTTTGCAACTTAGGTTTCAATTGTTTTTTTAATAGCATAAGATAGAAGATTTAAAGGGACATAAACGCATTTTGTTTGGTAGAGATATTTAAGGATATCTTTGTTGAGTCATGGGCTGACTGCAGAGATAATGGAACAGAAGACACTAGTCATACACAACAAGCAAGAGACTTTTCCAAGTTAGTGTAGAAAAGGTACAATGAAAATATATTACTGAAGCCCTCAAGCCTAACCCCAGGAGAGGAGAATCTTGTTTCTTATTTCTAGAATATTTTCCATTCTCAGTAAAAGTTACAAAGCATACTAAAAGATGGAAAAATTTTGTGCATGCACAGGAAAAATAATGATAAAAATTATACCATGGTAACTCAGACAGTGAAATATCTAGGAAAATATATCAAACTAACTGTTTTAAATATGCTCAGAGAGTCAAAGTAAACCATGGTCAGAGAATAAAGAAAAGAATACGCAAACAGTAAGAAATAGCATAATAGCTAAAAATATAAAGAAGAAGGTAGAAATTATGAAGTTAAAGAATGTAATCATTGAAATCCACTAGCATTAGTCTAATGTAAGTATCTGAGGGCATAAAAGTATCAGCAACACTGAAGAAAAGCCCAAAGGATGTATCCAGTATGAAGTACAGAAAAGGAAAACAATTTTTAAAAAGTAACTTGAAGTACCTGTGGAATGCCATAGTACATGTCAATTTATGCACTGTTAGAATCCTAGAAGGAGAAGAGTGAGAGAAAATATTTGAAGGAAGAGTGTATGAAAATGTCCCAGATATGATGAATGACATGAATATACATATGTAAGAGTCTCAGTAAACTCCAAGATAAGCAAACAAATTCACATCAAGTCACAGCACAATGAAATTATCTAAAGAAAAAAACCTCTTAAACTTAAAAAGAAAAATGAATTATGTATAAGGGAGCTTCAGTAAGATTAAGAGGTGCTATATCTTCTAAAAACAACTAGGAAAAGTCAATGAGGTGACACATATAAAGAACTGAAAGAAAGCATCTGTCATCTAGTTGAAGATAGTCTTACAAACTCTAGAAGCATATGATAATGGAAACACAACATGTTAAAACCTGTGGGATACAATAAAATGAGCATTAAGAGGGACATTTTTATCAATAAACTCCTACATCAAAAAAGAGAGATAAAAAATCAAATATAAAGAACCTAATGATGTCTTAAAGACTTTTTCCTGAACAAATGTCAGCCTTTTTACCCTTAATATTGTGATCATTCTCATTTTCTTTACCATTTCTTCCTGTGCCATTCACTATTTTTCCTTTTTCCAAGGCCTAACACTATTTATAATATAGGTAACATCATCTCTCCTCTATAATCCTTCATTCAATGTCCTCTGAAGTGTATTCTTTATTTATTTTAATCAGTTCTGCCTGGAAGCAAGGGGAAGGGAGATAGGGGATGTGTGTGGGGAAAATGGCACAAACAATGTATACACATGTAAGTAAATGTAAAAATGATAAAATAGAAGGAGGAAAATAATTAATTAACTGGTAGGAGTGGAGTTTGAATTCAGGGCTTCGCATTTACAAAGCAGGCACTCTACCATCTGAGCCACTCTTCCAGTCTATTTTGCTCTGGTTATTTTGGAGATGTTGTCTCACAAACTAGTTTTCCATGTTAGCCTCAAATAGTGAACTTCCTAATCTCAGCCTCCCAGGCAGCTAGGATTATAGGCATGAGCCACCTATGCCTGGCTTTAGTATATTCTTTATCACATTGTTTTACTATTATTTTCCCCACAATTTTATTACACTACATTAATTCTACAATATGGGGGAATTCATTGTAATATTTCCATACAGACATAAAATATACTTTGATCATTTTCCTTCCCTCTAATACTATTTCTTATCCTACTTCCTACACATCACTTTCTTTCTTGCTATTTTTTAAATGAACTTTTCATACATGCATATGATGTACATTGAAAGTTTTCTCCCCTAAATCACACTTTCTTTTACCTTCCTACCTTCTGCTACTTCCCCCTCCATATGGTCCCAATTTATGTTCATATTCATTTATTCCTTTGTATTAGTCTTCCACATATGAGAGAAAACACACGATATTTGCTTATCTGAGTCTGGCTTATTTTGCATGACATGATGATTTCCAGTTCCATTCATTTTCCTGAAAATGATGCAATTTTATTCCTTTTTATGACTGAAAAATAAAGCATGGTGTATATATGCAACTTTAGCCCTCATCCATTTATCTGTGGATGGTTACCAAGCTTGATTCTGTAACCTGGCTATGGTGAATAATATTGTGATAAACATGAATGTGAGGGTCTCTTATTGTGTGCTGACTTACATTTTTGGGTATAGGCCCAAAGTAATATAGAAGGGTCATATGGCTATTCTATTTTTAGGGACAGAGGAAATTTCCTACTAATTTTCTTAGTGGCTACACTAATTTACATTATGAAAAGCAGTATATAAGAACATCTTTTTCTTTGCACTTTTACTGTTGTTTGGTGGTTTGTTTTCTTTATGATAGCCATCCTAACTAGGGCAAAATGGAATGTCAGTGTAGTTTTGCCCTAATGGTTAAAGAAGTTGAATATTTTCTCATTTATTTATTTTTTGTCTATATTTCTTTATTAACAACTGTCTTCAATTCACTTGCACAATTATAAAATATTTGTATCTTTGGTGTTGAAATTTTTGAATACTTTAAATATTCTGTATAGTAATCATTTGTCTGATGAAGAGCTAGCAAAGATTTACTCCCAGTTTGTCATTCTGTAGTCTGTCCATTCTGGTAATTGCTTCCTTTGATGTGCAGAAGCTTTTTACTTGAATGTAATCATATTTGCAAATTTTTAAAAAGATTTTAGCATATATTAGTCATACAATGAAAGTTGAATAGATTTACTGCCACCAACATTCTCTCTCATCACTCATCCCCCTTTTTAAAATAATTTCAATCTTTGTTATTGTTCTTTTTACAATTGTTCTACTTACAAAAGAGTATATAAAGCACATTGACCATATTTTACGTCCTTCACCCTCTCCCTTCCCATTGGTACCACCTGGAACAAGACTTCTTTTACATTACTGTCCTTTACTTTTTAAAGTGTATATTAACTGTTCAAAGATGTTTTTCTGTGGTACTTTATGTATGAATATAATGTCCTTTAATCAGATTAACAACCTCTATTACTCTACTCTTTGTCTACCCCTCTACACCCTATTATTTAACAGGTTTCAGTATGTTTTGTTATGCCACCTTCATATACACATAAAATGTACTTTAATATTATTCATTATTTATCATTCTCTTTTTTCTCCCATCTCCCACTAGTCTCCTCAAACAGTCCCACTGTTACAAACATGTTCCATATAATATATATATGCAATATCTAAATGAAAATATATAAAATCATCTATGCATATATTTATCTTTTAATACTAGCTTCATATCAAAGAAAACATGTGACTTTTGTCCTTCTAATCTTGGCATACTACCACACTTCACCTAAAATGATGATCTCTGTCTACCTGTAAACAGCATAAATTCATTCTTCTTTATGGCTGAATAATACTATCTCCAACATAACCAGAGAAAAATGTACAGGTTGTGGCTCAAGAGGTAGAGTGACTGCTTTGCAAGCTGAAAACCCTGAGTTCAAACTCCAGTCCTAGACAAAAAAAGAGACATTTTTATTATTTGTTAATTATTGTGCAAAGTATTTTTATACCATCCCAAACATACTAAGACACCTGTAATTTGAAGAAATTTATTGAGGTCTGTATTTAAAGTGAATTCAACTAAACAGAATTTGCTTTTTTCTTGGTACTGCAGAGTTTTTTTTAAAAATGAAGTTGTATATTTTACTTTGATTATACAAACTGTTTCACATTCATATAAGGAATAAAGCTCTTCACAAAAACTGATTTTGTAAAAATAATTTGAAGATACTGACATATTTAGAATTGGGAAACTGATTTAAATGTGTTTTTTTTAAAGACCATCTCCAGGTGTGGGGGCTCATGCCTATAATCCTAGCTACTTAAGAGACTGAGATCGATAGCATCATGTTTCAAGATCAATCCTGGGCAAAAAGTTCATGAGATGCCCATCTCAACCACTAGCCTGGCATGGTGGTATGTGGCTGTCATTCCAGCAGTGGCAGAAAGTATAAAATAGGAGAACCATGCTCTAGGCCAGACAGGGCAAAAAGTGAGATCCTATCTCCAGAATAAACAAAGCAAAAGGGTAAAAGACTTGGCTCAAGTAGTAGAGTGCTTGCCTAGCAAGTGCAAAGCCCTGAGTTCAAACATTCACATTAAAAAAGCCACCATTATCCAAATATTTCTTACAAGAACATAAATAATCTTCACTTAAAATAAAAAATTTGCAAAATCAAAGTTGTGTATAGTATTAGCATTAGGGTTTAATAACAAGATTATCTATTTAGCTTCAATATCTCCTATGTCAAAAACAAAGTGGAGTACTCATCCTATTAATAATCTGTCCAAATGTCCCTCATCTTTCTAAACTACAAATTTTTTATATAAAGAATTCACCTCAAAGTCATTGTACCAATTTATTTCTTAATAGTCTTTCAACTATATTTTTGAGACGGGCACTCAGTATGTTGCTAAGGTTGGCTTGGAACTCACTGTGCATCCAAGGCTGGTCTAGAACTCATGATCCTCCTGCCTCAGTCTCCTAAGTGTTGGGATTACAGGCATGAACCAGAACTCTAGGCTATCTTTCAACTTATAGTGGAGAAGATTTCAGTACCTCTACTCTGTTTTGTTGAAAGAGTAAATTATTTTAAATAATAGTTCTTTAAACTCATTTTATACTAATAAAAATTAAGATAAAAATAAAAATGTTTAGTAGAAAAATGGAGGGGTTTGAACTCCCTGTATAGCTACCTTAAATAAACAAAAATGTCTCTTTTTTCAAAAACAGAGGACAAGAAGGTAAAACACATCTTGTTTGGGGTTTTGTACCCATGGGAAGGGAGAAGGATATAAGGAAAAGGTGTAGGTGGATGAATATGGCAGAAATATTATGTAATCGTGCATGAAAATGAGAAAATAAAAACTGTTGAAACTATTCTAAGAATAGGGTAGGGGAGATAAAGGAGAATGATGGAAAGGGTAAATTTAACATAGTATATTGTAAGAACTTTTCTGAATGTCACAATGTACCCCCAGTGCAAAAATAATATAATAAAAATAAATTTAAAAAAACTTTCTCTTTGTTCAAAAAAACCTAATAAACATTTTGCCTCTTAGAAACATGAAATATCTTTGCTTTCTGAGGCATCAATCCTTTCTTATAGTAGACCGAATTTGTAGTAACATTGAATTTTAAATGCAAGCACTTTTTTCTTCCCTTTTCTTGGGAAGGTTAGAAACTACTTTTTGCATAACTTTATAGTCTGTATAGTTTTAGATTTAGACCTATGCATACATGTATCTATTTAATACATGTATACATTGCTCTATTTCTTTATATATTATTCTGCTTATATGGTATTGTATTAAATTGAATCTCTGTTCCCTTTGAAAACTGCTTCAAATTATTAATACTGATACAATCAATTCAACAAGCATTGATATATGGAAAGATACATGGATTATATTTATTTCATTCAAATAAGTGACTCTGTAAAATTGGTTAATTTTGTGACTGTGAAATCTCTGGTATTTCTGTGTATTTGTTTCCTCATGCACAATGAAGAGTTTGATTGTATATAATTATAATTCCTGTGTTTTCTTTTCATTCTTAATATGCATTATATCACTACATTTCAATTCATTAAATGCTTAATAAAAGAAAATTGATCATATGTGATAAATGCCTAGCTGACAATTTGAAATTATTTAGCATCCTTTCAAATAAAAACATTTTTCAAAGATAGAATTTCTTTGCAGGCACACATTTGAAAAACCATTTTGAATTAATTCTACTTGGAACCTGCCAATATTTAGAAATTGTTTCAAAGATGGGGAATGGGAGGGCATACGTATTTCTTAGAAGTTCAGAATTTCTGATAACTGCAAAGTTATTTCCATGCATATATATATTACAACCCAAATTGATTCATCTCTCTCAAAGTAGCAAAAACTCTATGTTTTTCTTATTATCTTTTATGTTTTTTCTTTTACAAAATCAGATAACAAGAGGGCAAAAAAAGAATAGGTTCTGCCCCGATGTGGGGATGAGGTGAGGTGGTTACACAGGTGGGGGGAGGGGAAGGTAGCTCAAATAATGTACACACTTGTAAATAAATGCAGAAATGATACCTGTTGAAACTGTTACATACTTCAATGTGCCCCCACCCAGCCCAACAATAATAATAAAAAAAACCTGCAAAGTTATGTCCACTTCAAATTCAAATTTCAACTCAATGTTTTACAACTAATATAGGTACATTAAATTGTTCTAAAACCTATAACTGTAGGCTTTATTTATGAATTTTTATGAGAGGCCTTTTGTCTTTCATCCACTGTGTGTGTCTCTTTTTTTGGGTCTAAGTTATATATATAGGATTTAGATATCACCTCTGGCCTGAGTTTCTTTTTGCATATGTTACCAAAGATGCAGGTCAACAAATACAAATGTCACTGCCCAAGCATTAGAATCTGCTTCTTACCATTTGGATTTAAAGTTTTATTTTTATGGTCATCTGAAGTTTCTCTTCTTTCAAGCACAGCCATGTTTGGAAAAATATAAATATATTTTATAATTTTGTGTATCACACATACTTAAAATATTTATTTAATGGTCTCTTATATTCATATAAATATAGTTCATATTTCAAATAAAGTTCAAAAAAAACTTGAACTACATTCATAGCTGAAATAAAGGAGATTGTGCCTTTGTCCTAATAATGAACAGAATGCTAGTGACATTCTAGTATAGTATCATGCACCTTGAACTCAAAGAATTTATGGTTCAGTATCATTCATGTTGCCATCTAGTTTCATAAACCATTCATAATACACAGTTGACCTATGAGAGTAACTTGCTTCATATTTTCTGGATATAATAAAGAAGATGACAGCCAAATACTCAAATATTTTACATTAAATGGGACATTTAAAATGCATTCTCACAAGAGTTTAATTTCAGATAAAGTACCTTTCTAGGACTTTCTCCAAACTAGAGACCACAAAATTATTTGATTTGATTTAATCAAACTCAGTATCTACAAAGTGGTAGAGAAAATAATCTTGTACTGATATTAGATATCTCAATATTCTCATGAAAATTTTCTGTTTAATAGATATCAACTAATTGAATATTTTACAAATTTAAATTTGGCTTTATCCAAGTAAATTGTAGAGCCTTTGTTAAAAAAAAATAGCGTGCTTTGGACAAATTTCTTTTTTTGGTGGTACTAGGGTTTGAACTTATGGCTTTCCACTTGCTAGGCAGGCACTCCTCCACTTGAGCCATGTCTCCTGCACCTTTTTCTCTGGTTAGTTTGGAGATAGGGTCTTGCTTTTTGTTCAGGCTGGCTTTGTGTTCAGGAGGATCATGGTGCAGGCCAGCCTGAGTAAAAAGCAATGATCCTTTCTCATTGTAGCTGGGATGAAAGATTTGCACCACCACGCCCAACTTTTTCAGTTGAGATGACAATGACATAGGCCAAAAATACATGAAAGTAATTAACAGTAAAATCTCAGGAAGAAATAGACAAGTAAAAATAATTATTGAAGTCTTTAGTAACAAAAAATCATGAATGCAACTAGACAGATAATCAACAGAACAGATTACAAATACTGAAACATATTATAAAACCAGTAGACAGAAATCTACAGAACACTATATATGACAAAAATACAACACATATTCTTTTCAAATATACATGGAGTACTCTCCAGAAGGTACTATATTTTAAGTCACAAAAAATCTCCATAAATCAAAAAGGTGTGATTTCATTCAGAATATGTTCTCTGAAAACAATGCAAAGAATTTAGACATGAATAATAAGAAAACTTTGAAAATTAAACAATAAGCACAATTTAAACAATATAATCCTAAATAATTTATCTAAGAAGAAAAATAAAAGTAAAAGTTACGTATTTTAAGTCAATGGAAATGAAGATACAAAATGCTAAAATTAGTAACACATAGATAGACAAAGTATATATGAAAGGAAAATTTAGATGTACATGTCTACATTATGAAAAAAAGAATGCCAAATTATTAAATTAGCATCTGCCTTAAAAATAGGAAAAATAGGGTGAGGCAGTAGGATCACAAATTTTAGATCAGCCTGGAGTACACGCTAAATTTGAGGATAGTGTAGGCCATACAGAAAAACACTGTCTTGAAACAAAAAAAAAACCTAGAAAATGAGTGAAAGACAAGCCTGAACCCAAAAAAGAAGGAAGAGGGAAATAATATGAGCTCAATCAGGAAAAGTTAAGTATAGAATAGAAAACTAACAGAGAAACTAAATGATAATATGTTTGTTCTTAAAAAATTGACAACATTGAAACATTCAGAAAGACTGACCAAGAAAACAAAAAAGTAAAGTATCCATTTTCTAAATTAAAAAATGAAAAACTGAAAAAAAATAATGAATTTACATAACTAAAGATAATTATAAGAGCATGCTATTAAAAACTGAATGTTGGCAAATTAAATCACTTATCTGAAATGGATGAATTCCCAGAAAGATGTATCAAAATTTACTAAGGAAGTAATACAAAGTTTGAATAAAGATTTTAAAAGTAAAGAGACCTTATTAGTAATAAAAAAAAAATTACTCAAAAGAAAAGTCCAGGAAAAAACGCCTTCACCATTGAAATCTAAGAAATGTTTAAAGACTTAGCATCAGTCCTTCACAAACACTTTACAACTAGAATAATAATGATCAGGTTCCAATGCATCCAATTAGCCCATTATTATTCAGATATAAGAAAACAAAGCAAAGACTTCTGGAGAAAGAAAACTTTAAATATCTCTTATGAATATAGACAGGAAAGTTATCAATAAAGTATTTGCAATTCAAAGTCAGAAGCATAGAAACTGATTATTCAATACAAAAGGTAGGATATATTCCAGAGAAAGCAAGTTTGTTTTTACATGAGAAAAATCAATGTAATGTACTATATTAATAGAATGGAGAAAAACATATTATCACCTCAATAGACACAGATAAATGTATTGACAAAAACCAATATTTCTTCAACATAAGAACACTCAATAAAATAGTAACCGAAGTATGAAAAACCATTGAGGAAAATTCCCAGGCAATATGTTTCATAACAAAAGGCTAAATGTTTTACCTTAATGTAAGGAACAAAATGAAGATTATTTTATGATTTTGACATTATTTTGAAAGATCTACTAAGATCAATTATGGTAGGAAACAAATTACAAGGTCCAAATTGGAAAAGGCAAGGTAAAACAGTATATATTTAGAAAATATGATCTTGCATAAAGAAAACTGTAAGGAATACACACACATATACATGCAGACCAACATTGAAAAACAAAAAGTCAACTTACTTAATTCAGTCATTCCTACAAAATGGTAATAAAAAGTTTGAAAATTTAATCTAAATATTTTGTGTAAAAGAGAATCAAGAAGAAAATACATGAAAATTAATTTTAAAATTACTTGTAAGATGCACTAAAAATTATAAAACAGTATTGAAAGAAATAAAACAAAAATGAAATAAATTAAAATATCCCAATGTCATGAAATGAAAAGCTTAATATTGCCCAGAGAGCAATTCTCAAATTGATTTAGAGATTCAACAGAATTCATATTAAAATCCAAGCTTGACTGGTATAGTAATTGACAAGCTGATCCTAAAATTGTTATTGAAATGCAGAGTCTGAAAACAGTTAATACAATGTTGAAAGAGAAATAATTTGTAGTAAATAAGCTTTCTGATTTCAAAAATTATTATAATTATCAGGATAGTGTGGTACAAGCATAAAAATAAAAATAAACATCAATAAAAAAGAATTGAGAATCTAAAAATAAACCCAGACATTTTTTTCAATTTATTTTTGGCATGGTTGTATGGTTAAAAACAGTATATCCAACAACTGGTGCCTGGATGATGAATAGGCTTTGTAGAATGGAATAAAATTCAACCTGTCTACATTGAAACATATAGAAAATTTAACTCAAATACTTAATATACCTACCAAGGTAGTTTGGTTCTGACATAGACAACTAAGCCAAAACAGAATGGAGGACCCAAAAATAACTTTGAGCAACTATAGACAACTAATTCTTGACAAAGTTGTCAAAAATATACATTTGAGAATGGACGCCCCCTTCCACAAATGGTACTGGAAAAACTGAATCTCCATGCAGAAGATGGAAACTAAATCCAAAACTCTCACCATACAAAAGATCAACTCAAACTGGATCAAAGACTTCAATATAAGTCTGGAAGTTATGAAACTATTTGAAGAAAACCCATGGCAAACACAGCACATGAGAAAAGGCAACATTTTTGTTTGTTTGTAAACCCAAGCTCACAATTCTCCTGCCTCATCCTCTTAAGATTGTTGATTACTGGCAAGCACCACCATACAAAAAATAGAATAATATCAAATTAAGTAATTTCCATATAGTAGAAGAAATAATGAATAAGAGTGTGATCTGGACAATGGGAGAAAACGTTTGCAAACAATTTATATGATGAGTTAATATCAACAATATATATGGAACAGATAAACTAATGCCAAATAAATAATGCAACTTTACAATGAACATATGATCTGAATAGAAATTACTCAAATGAAGAGTCACAGCACAGTGGTGGTTACTAGGGGCTAGGGAGAGATGGGAAAATATAACTAGTAGATACTAAGCTATAGTTCTGGCATTCTATTGCACATTTATAATGATAATGTACTGTACTTTTTAAATCCTAGAAAAAAAGCTTTAGACTGTTTCCACCATGATGATAAATTAACCATTATTTCCTTACATGATGCCTTATGTTTTTTTTATTCATTTATTCATGTCTGTATAAATTCTTTGGGTCATTTCTCCCCCCTGCACCCCAACCCTTCACTCTCCCTCATCCCTTCACCTCCAGGCAGTACCTGTTGTACCCTTTTCTCCAGTTTTGATGAAGAGAAGACATAAGCAATAATAAGAAAGACATAGTGTTTTTGCTAGTTGAGATGAGGATAGCTATACAGAGAGATTCCTAGCATTGCTTCCATGCACAAGTGTATTACAACCTGAATTGATTCATCTGTACCCGACCTCTTCACTACTTCCCAGTCACCTTCCCAAATTGACCTCTGTCATTTTAAGGTATTAGCTCCTCTGCAGTGGGGACATCAAACACTTTCAACTTTTGGGTTTCCCCATTCCTCTCATATGTGCTTTCCCCTTAGTGTTTGACCCAAATCCAACAACATTACTGCCTTTGCCCTAAATCTAAAGTCTGCATATGAGGGAGAACATATGATTTTTGGTCTTCTGAGCCTGGCTAATCTCTCTCAGGATGCTATTCTTTAGCTCTATCCTTTTACTTGTGAATGATAACATTTCATTCTTCTTCATGGCTGAGAAAAAATTCCATTGTGTATAAATACCACATTTTTTAATCCATTCGTCAGTAGTGGGGCATCTTGACTGCTTCCATAACTTGGTTGTTGTGAATAGTGCTGCAATAAACATGGGTGTGCAGGTGCCTCTGGAGTAACCTGAGTTGCATTTATTTGGGTATATTCCTAGGAGTGGGATTACTGGATTATTCGCAGAACTATGTTTAGATTTTTAAGAAGCCTCCATATTGTTTTCCGGAGTAGTTGCACTAGCTTGCATTCCCACGAGCAGCGTATGAGGGTTTCTTTTTCCCCACATCCTTGCCAACATTTGTTGTTGGTGGTGTTTTTGATGATAGCTATTCTAACAGGAGTGAGGTGGAATCTTAGTGTGGTTTTGATTTGCATTTCCTTTATGGCCAGACATGGTGAGCATTTTTTCATGTGTTTTCTTGCCATTTGAATTTCTTCTTTTGAGAAAGTTCTGTTTAGTTCTGTTGCCCATGTCTTTATTGGTTCACTGATTTTGGGAGAGTATAGTTTTTTGAGTTCCTTGTATATTCTGGTTATCAGTCCTTTGTCTGATGTATAGATGGCAAATATTTTCTCCCATTCTGTGGGTGGTCTCTTCAGTTTAGAGACCATTTCTTTTGTTGTGCAGAAGCTTTTTAATTTTATGAAGTCTCAATGTGTCCATCCTTTCTCTTAGTTGCTGAGCAGCTGGGGTTCTATTGAGGAAGTCCTTGCCTATACCTATTACTTCCAGAGTATTCCCTGCTCTTTCCTGTACTAACTTCAAAGTTTCAGGTCTGATATTAAGGTCCGTGATCCATTTTGAGTTGATACTAGTACAGGGTAATAAACATGGATATAGTTTCAATTTTTTGCAGGTGGATAACCACTTTTCCCAGTAACATTTGTTGAACAGACTGTCTTTTCTCCATCAGATGTTTTTTTCACCTTTGTCAAAAATAAGGTAGGTATAGCTGTGTGGACCAAATCCTGGTCCTTTATTCTGTTCCACTGGTCTTAATATCTGTTTTTGTGTCAGTATCATGCTGTTTTTATTGCTATTGCTTTGTAATATAGTTTGAAGTCGGGTATTGTGATACCTCCAGCATTGTTCTTTTTGCTGAGTGTTGCCTTGGCTATTTGCGGTCTCTAGTGTTTCCAAATGAAGTTTATGGTAGATTTTTTAATCTCTGTGATGAATGTAATGGGGATTTTGGTGGGAATTGGATTAAACATGTAAATTGCTTTTGGTAGTATAGCCATTTTTACTATGTTGATTCTACCAATCCATGAGCATGGAGGATCTTTCCTTGATTGCTTTCTTCAGGGGTTTGTAGTTCTCCTTATAGAGGTCATTCACATCCTTTGTTAAGTTTACACCTAGATATTTGATTTTTTTAAGGCTATTGTAAATGGAATTATTTCCATATAGTCTTTCTCAATTTGTTTATTGTAGATATATGGAAAAGCTAATGATTTTTGTAAGTTATTTTCCATCCTACCACCTTGATGTAGCTGTTAATGGTGTCTAGGAGTTTTTCCATAGAGTTTTTTGCGTCTTTAGGTTACAGGATCATGTCATCTGCATATAGGGATATTTTGACAGTTTCTTTACCTATTTGTATTCCTTTTATTTTTTCTTTTTGCCTAATTGCTCTGGCTAGGAATTCCAGGACTATGTTGAATAGGAGTGGGGATAGCGGGCACCCTTGTCTCATTCCTGATTTTAGGGGAAACTCTTTCATATTTTTTCTCCATTATGTGTGATGTTGGCTATAGATTTGTCATTTAAGCTTTTACAATGTTGAGGTACATTCCTTCTATTCCTAGTTTTCTTAGAGTTTTTATCATGCAGTGGTGTTGGATCTTATCAAAGGCTTTTTCTGTATCTACTGAAATGATCAAGTGGTTTTTGTCTTTTATTTTGTCTTCTATTAATGTGCTGTATTACATTTATAGATTTGTTTAAGTTAAACCACCCCTGCATCACTGGGATGAAGCCCACTTGTTTGTGGTGAATGATCTCTCTGATATGCTGTTGGATTCATATAGTTCTGGTGTTCTATTGCACACTACAAAATGAAAATGTACTGTATTTTTTAAATCCTAGAAGAAAAGCTTTAGACTGTTTCCATCATGATGATAAGTTAATCATGATTTCCTTACATGATTCCTTACGTGTTTTGAAATATCACATCACAACATAAATATGCATAATTTTATATGTCAGACAAATATTGTAAAGACTGTGAAACTCCTCAAGGAAGTGCTTAAGGACATTTAAATGGCAGAGAATATACTGAATAATATCCCAAAAATACGGAAAACAAAGGCAAGTATAGATAAGTGGATTTATATTAGACTAAAAAAGCTCTGCACAGCAAACAAACATTAAAGTGAAAAGATAACTTACAGAATGAGTGAAAATATTTCCATATTATACATCTGAATGTGGGTTAATATCTACAGTATATAAGGAACTCAACTCAATAACAAAAATATGAATAATACAATTGAATTATAAACCTTAATGGACAAATCTTTTGTTTTTTTAAAAATTTTTATTAGCTTGTATTAATTGTGAAAAGCAACAGGATATATAATAGTACCACAAGTGCATAGAATGTATTTTAATCTTAATTACTCCCTCTACTGTCCTTTCTTATCCTCCTTCCTCCTTCGTCCTGTTCCCTAACATGCCAGTGATTATGCCCCCTTTTACTTTTATGTTTAGTTTTGTTCTAGAGTATTCATATGAAAGAAAACATGAAAGTCTTGCCTTTATGCAACTGGCTTATTAAACATAACATAATTACCCATAGCTCTATCCATTTTCTTATAAATGGCACAATTTCATTCTTTTATGGCTGAATAGAACTCTATTGTGTACATAGACCATATTTTCATTATTCATCCATTGATGGGAGTCTCAGCTCATTTCATAACCTGGCTATTGTAAAGAGTGCACTGATAAATATGTATATTTGGGTACTTCTATAGCAAGCCGATTTTGATTCTTTGGAGTATATACCCAGAAATAATATAGCTGGATCACAAAGAAGTTCTACTTTTTAATTGTTTGGACCCTCCTACTGATTTCCATGGTGGCTGTACTAACTTGCATTACTACTACCAGTATTTAAAGCAGGATTTTTTAAAAATGAGTCATTATGATTGGGCATAGTGCAATAACAATGAAGTTTTATTTTGCATTTCCCTGATGTCTAAAGGCATTAAGCTTTTATCATGTATTTACTGGCTACTTATACTTCATTCTTTAAAAAGTGTCTATTCAGTTCATTTCTCTATTTATTCATTAGATTATTTACTCATTTTATGTTTAATTTTTTGTCTTTTTATATATTCTTGGTATTCATGTCCTATTGGATGATGCAAAAGATTTTCTCCCATTCTGTAGACTTCCTCTTCACTTTATTGTTTCCCTTGCTGTACAGAAGACTTCTGACTTAATGCAATCCTATTTGTCAATCAGTGCTCTTATTTCCTGAGTGATTGGAGTTCTACTCAGACGGTTGTTATCTATGTGTATATCTTCAAGCATTTTTCCCTATGTCTTCCTGTAGCAGTTTCAGTTTTAGGTCTTAGATTAAGTTCATTGATTTATTTTGAGTTGTTTTTTGGTACACAATAACATATAGGGAACAAGTTTCATTGTTTGACATGTTGATACCATTTTTCACAGCTTTTATAAAAAGGATCCCTCTTTCTAGTGTATGTTTTTGCCCTCCTTGTAAAGTATCAGATAGCTGCAGATGTGTTGGCTTATTCCTGGGTTTTCTATTCTACTTACCTGGCATGTCTCAAAGGAATAAATATAATTTGTCAAGAGTCATAGAAAAATGCAGAACATTACCAATCATCAGGAAAATGCAAATCAAAACCCCAATGAGATACCTCTTCTCTCCACTAATAATGGTTATTATTAAGTTGTCAAAAAGTAACAAGTGCTGCCAAGAATATTGAGAATACCAACCCTTGCACACGGTTGGTTGAAATGTAAATTAGAACAGCCATCATGGAAAACTGTATCTAGATTCTTAAAATTTAAAAATAGAAGAGCCATACCATCCAACAAATCACACTATAGTCTCTATACGCAAAGGAAATGAAATCAGTATGCTGAAGAGACATGAAAATTGCAATGTCCATTGGAGCACTATTTACAACAACCAAGAAATGGGAAAAAAGTCCTCGGTGGTCAATCAACTGATGAATGATAAAGACAATGTAGTATATGTACAACAAGGAATACAACTCAGCCATCAGAAAAACAAAATCCTGTCATTTGTGAAAACATGGATGAAACTAAAAGTCATTATGTTAAGTGAAAGAAGCCAGGCATGGAAAGACAAGTAATGCCTGATCTCATTTTCATGTGGAAACTTAAATAGTTGAGAGTAGAAGGGGGCTTTTGCAGAGGCCAGGGAGAGTAGGGGAAGGCAGAGATGGTGAAAAGTTCTTCAATGACTAGTAATTTACATTTAGAAAGGAGCAATAACTTTGGATGTGCTATTATTTAATAAGGTGATTATTTAATTTTGTTTAATAATATGTGAGTCAATCTTTCATCACTGTGACAAAATACTCAAGCAAAACAACTGAAGGGATAGAAGATTTATTTATTTAGTTATTTTTTAATTCATATATGCATACAAAGTTTGGGTTATTTCTCCCACCACCCCCACCTCCTCCCTTACCACCAACCCTCCCGCCTCCCTCTCCCCTCCACTCCCTGGATACCCGGCAGAAACTATTTTGCCCTTATCTTTAATTTTGTTGAAGAGAGAGTATAAGTAATGATAGGAAGGAACAAAGGTTTTGAGATAAGGATAGCAATACAGGGAGTTGACGTGCATTGATTTCCTGTGCATGTGTGCTACCTTCTAGGTTAATTTCATCTTGTGGGCCAGGCTAACCTCACTCAGAATGATGTTCTCCAATTCCATCCATTTACCAGCTAATGATAACATTTCATTCTTCTTCATGGCTACATAAAATTCCATTGTGTATAGATACCACATTTTCTTAATCCATTCATCAGTGGTGGGACATCTTGGCTGTTTCCGTAACTTGGCTATTGTGAATATTGATCCACTTTGAGTTAATCTTGGTATTGGGTGATATACATGGATCTAGTTTCAGTTTTTTGCAGACTGCTAATCAGTTTTCCCAGCAGTTTTTGTTGAAGAGGCTGCTATTTCTCCATCGTATATTTTTAGCTCCTTTGTCAAAGACAAGTTGGCTATAGTTTTGTGGCTTCATATCTGGGTCCTCTATTCTGTTCCACTGGTCTTCATGTCTGTTTTTGTGCCAGTACCATGCTGTTTTTATTGTTATTGCTTTCTAATATAGTTTGAAGTCAGGTATCATGATACCTCCTGCATTGTTCTTTTGACTGAGTATTGCCTTGGCTATTCGTGGCCTCTTGTGTTTCCATATATATTTCACAGTAGATTTTTAAATCTCTTTGATGAATGACATTGGAATTTTGATGGGAATTGCATTAAACATGTAGATTACTTTTGGGAGTATAGACATTTTTACTATGTTGATTCTACCAATCCATGAGCATGGGAGATCTCTCCACTTTCTATAGTCTTCCTCAATCTCTTTCTTCAGAAGTGTATAGTTTTCCTTGTAGAGGTCATTCACATCTTTATTTAGGTTTGCACCTAGGTATTTGATTTTTTTTGAGGCTATTGTAAATGGAATTGTTTTCATACATCCTTTTTCAGTTTGTTCATTGTTAGTGTATGGAAATTCTAATGATTTTTCTACATTGATTTCATATCCCGCTACCTTGCTGAAGCTATTGATGATGTCTAGAAGCTTCTGAGTAGAGTTTTTTGGGTCTTTAAGGTATAGGATCATGTCGTCTGCAAATAGGACTGTTTTGACCTATTTATATTCCTTTTATTCCTTCTTCTTGCCTAATTGCTCTGGCTAGGAATTCCAGTACTATGTTGAATAGGAGTGGAAATAGTGGGCATCCATGTCTGGTTCCTGATTTTAGAGGGAATGGTTTCAGTTTTTCTCTGTTAAGTATAATGCTGGCTGTAGGTTTGTCATACAAGGCTTTTATAATGTTGAGATACATTCATTCTAATCCTAGTTTCTTAGAGCTTTTATCATGAAATGGTGTTGGATCTTATCAAAGGCTCTTTCTGCATCTATTGAGATGATCAAGTGGTTTTTGTCTTTGCTTCTGTTAATGTGGTTTATTATGCTTATTGATTTTCGTATGTTGAACCACCCCTGCATTCCTCGGATGAAGCATACTTGGTCGTGGTGAATAATCTTTTTGATGTGTTGTTGAATTCGGTTTGCCATTATTTTTTTGAGGATTTTTGCATCAATGTTCATTAAGGAGATAGGCCTATAGTTCTACTTCTTGGAGGTGTCTTTGCCTGTTTTGGGATAAGTGTAATACTGGCTTCATAAAATGTGTTTGGCAGTTTTCCTTCCCTTTCTATTTCGTGGAACAGTTTAAGGAGGGTTGGTATCAGTTTTTCTTTAAAGGTCTGATAGAATTCATCAGAGAATCCATCAGGTCCTGGACTTTTCTTTTTGGGGACAATCTTGATTGCTACTTCAATTTCATTTTGTGTTATAGATCTATTCCAGTGATTAATTTCCTCTTGGTTTAGTTTTGGATGATCATATGTATCTAGAAATCTGTCCATTTCTTTAAGATTTTCAAATTTATTTGAATATACGTTCTTGAAGTAGTCTCTGATGATTTCCTGGACTTCCATGGTGTTTGTTGTTATCTCCCTTTTTGCATTCCTGATTCGACTAATTTGAGTTTTTTCTCTCCTCATTTTAGTCAGGTTTGCCAGAGGTCTATCGATCTTGTTTATTTTTTCAAAGAACCAACTTTTTGTTTCATTGATTCATTGTATGGTGTTTTTGGTTTCTATTTCATTGATTTTAGCTCTTATTTTTATTATTTCTCTCCTTCTATTTGTTTTGGGATTTGCTTGTTCTTGTTTTTCTAGGAGTTTGAGGTGTATCATTAGATCATTGATTTGGGATCTTTCAGTCTTTTTAATATATGCACTCATGGCTATAAACTTTCCTCTCAAGACTGCCTTTACTGTGTCCCATAGGTTCAGGTAGGTTTTGTTTTCATTTTCATTGGCTTCCAGGAACTTTTTAATTTCCTCTTTTATTTCATTAATTATCCATTGTTCATTAAATAATGAGTTATTTAGTTTCCAGCTTTTTGCATGTTTTTTGTCTTTTGTTGTTTTTGTCTTTTGTTACTTTTGTTGTTGAGTTCTACTTTTACTGCATTGTGATCAGATAGTATGCATGGTATAATTTCTATTTTCTTATATTTGTTGAGGCTTGCTTTGTGCCCTAGGATATGATCTATTTTGGAGAAGGTTCCATGGGCTGCTGAGAAGCATGTATACTGTGTAGAAGTTGGATGAAATGTTCTGTAGACATCAACTAGGTCCATTTGATCTATTGTATATTTTAGATCTTGGATTTGTTTATTCATTTTTTGTTTGGATGACCTATCTATTGATGATAATGGGGTGTTAAAGTCTCCCACAACCACTGTGTTGGAGTTAATATATGCTTTTAGGTCTTTCAGGGTATGTTTGATGAAATTGGGTGTGTTGACATTGGGTGCATACAGATTGATGATTATTATTTCCTTTTGGTCTATTTCACCTTTTATTAGTATGGAATGTCCTTCTTTATCTCGTTTGATCAATGTAGGTTTGAAGTCTACTTTGTCAGAGATAAGTATTGCTACTCCTGCCTGTTTTCGGGGGCCATTGGCTTGGTAAATCTTCTTCCAGCCTTTCATCCTAAGCCTATGCTTATTTCTGTCAGTGAGGTGGGTCTCCTGTAAACAACAAATTGTTGGATCTTCCTTTTTAATCCATTTCGTCAAGCGGTGTCTTTTGATGGGTGAATTAAGTCCATTAACATTAAGTGTTAGTACTGATAGGTATGTTGTGATTCCTGTCATTTAGTTGTCTTAGTTGTTTGAAGGTTTGATTGTGTGTACCTAAGATGAGGTTACTCTGTACTTTCTTGCTTTTTCTTTTCCTGTGGTTTGGTGCTGCCCATCTTTTCATGGTTAAGTTGGGTTTCACTTTCTGTGTGCAGAATCCTTTGAAGAATCCTTTGTAGTGGTCGCTTTGTGGTCACATATTGTTTTAGTTTCTGCTTATCATGGAAGACTTTTATTGCTCCATCTATTTTGAATGATAGTTTTGCTGGGTAGAGTATCGTGGGGTTGAAGTAATTTTCATTCAGTGCCTGGAAGATCTCACCCCATGCTCTTCTTGCTTTTAATGTTTCTGTTGAGAAGTCTGCTGTGATTTTGTTGGTTTTACCTTTTTTTGTTATTTGTTTTTTCTCTCTTACAGCGTTCAATATTCTTTCCCTAGTTTCTGAACTTGTTGTTTTAATGATGGTATGTTGTGGGGTAGTTCTATTTTGATCTTGTCTGTTTGGTGTTCTGGAGGCCTCTCTCTCTGTATGGGAATATGTTTCTCTAAATTTGGGAAATTTTCTTTTATTATTTTGTTGAATATATTACACATTCCCTTCGCTTGCACCTCTTCTCCTTCTTCAATTCCCATAATTCTAAGTTTGGTCTTTTGATGGAGTCGGTGAGTTCTTGCACTTTCTTTTCACAGGTCTTGAATTGTTTAATTAATAGTTCTTTGGTTTTTCCTTTAATTATCATTTCATTTTCAAGTTCTGAGATTCTGTCTTCTGATTGTTCTATTCTGCTGGATTGGCCCTCCGTTTTGTTTTGCAGTTCTGTTTCATTCTTTTTTCTGAGGTTTTCCATATCCTGGGTGGTTTCCTTTTTAATGTTGTGTATTTTTGTCCTGAGTTCATTTATCTGTTTATTCATTGTGTTCTCTGTTTCATTTTGGTGTTTATACAGTGCTTCTATGGTTTCCTTTGTTTCTTTTTTTGCTTTTTCAAATTCTCTATTTTTGTTGTCTTGGAATTTCTTGAGTGTCTCCTGTACATTTTGGTTGACCCTATCCAGTATCATCTCTATAAAATTCTCATTGAGTACCTGTAGTATGTCTTCTTTTAAATTATTCTTGTGTGCTTCATTGGGGTCTTTGGCATAGTTTATCTTCATTTTGTTGGAGTCTGGATGTGAGCATCTGTTTTTTTCATTCTCCTCTGGTTCCTGTACTAATTTTTTGCTGTGGGGAAACTGGTTTCCCTGTTTTTTCTGTGTTCCCGTCATTGTCCTTGGTGTTGTTACTTTGCTTGTACTGTGTGCAATTAAGTATTTTCTAGCTTGTAATAATAACAATGGTAATATTTATAATGGAAGGTTGAGAGGAGGTGGAAAGCAAGAAATTAAAGAAAATGGAAAAACAAATAAACAGAAGAGTAGGAAAAAACAAAAGGAAGAATCAAACAAAAATGTTTCAAAGTTTTAAACAGGGAGCGTTAGTGTACTAATCAACAATAAGCTGAACAAGCATTAGAGAGACAGAGAGATGATTGAAAATAAAAAATAAAAAGAATAAAGATAAGAATAAATATAAAAAATAAGTAAATGAAAGCAATATATATATATATATATAATAAACAAAATGAAAAATAGAAAAAAAAAACCTCCAAGTTCAAATGCAATGAAGTTTCTGTCTTAATAATTTTGGTGTCTGTCTCATTTTCCAATCCTGGAGGTGGTGCCTCAGATGTTGTTCTATAGTTGTCTCATCAAAGGGGATGCACAAAGTAGAACAAAACTGCACACACACACACTCAAAAAACCCCACAAAGTGTCCCAAGTTCAAATGCAATACAGTTTCAGTTAAGTTTTTCAGCATGCAGGTGTAGTTCGGTTGTTTTCTCATCAAAGATAGGGAGAGAGAAAAAAAAAAAGAGTCTGGAGACAGTTCTGTGAATGGTATCTGTGGCTGTGGCTTGCCTGCCAGCTGTTGTCAGCCTGCTGTTGCTGGAGGCATTATTTATGCAGATCCCAGGGGTGAGCTTAGCATTCACCTGGTCTGCAGGCTTTGTTTACTCAGAGTTCTCCTGTGTGTGAGTCTCTGCTACAAGCTGTCCCCTTTCCAAGCACACTGGGGGAGTTGACACTGCCCCTACTTCCTCAGGCCTGCATGTTTGTTTACAGCTCACGTGTGAGATTTTTCTTCCCCCCCTCTACTGTGTAGTTTTCCTCCCTCCACCACTCTCACAAGCTTTTCCTCTCCTGATTGCTGGGCGTATGCCCCTGCTCCTGCATTACAGTTCCAGGAAGGATTCCCTTCCCCCAATCTTTGGCACTCAGTGCTCCCCACCGTCTTTCCCATGTGTCTTTATTGTTTTTTTTGTTTATTACTCAGTTTCTCTTTTTTCCCTGGGTGGAGGTCAGTCTGTCCAGGGGGCTATGCTGCTCTGGCCCAGGGTTGTCTGGGAGTTTCGTGGTACTGCTAAACTCACCTTGTCCATGTCTTCCCAAGCTGTCTGGGCACAGGCGACTGTTGGCCCGGGGGCACTCCTAGTTTCTCTATTTAATGTGAAATGGAGATGCTCTGCTCTGGCTGGAGGTGTGGAGGGGTCAAAATTTTGCCTCTTCTCCTAATTGCAGCATTATAATCATATTCTGTTTCTATATATTTATATATGATCCTATTTGTATTTATGTATATGTTTATTAGGTCTAGCTTCCACTTATGAGGGAAAACATGTGAACTTTGTCCTTCTGAGCCTGGCTTACCTTGCTTAATGCAATGATCTCCAGTTTCAGCCATTTGCCTGCAAACAACATAATTTCATTCTTTATGGATGAATATTACCCCATTGTAGAGTTGTAAGGCATCTGAGCTGTTTTCATAGCTTGGCTATTGTGCATTGTGTGGCAATAAACACAGGTCTTCATGTGTCTCTCTTGTATCTGACATATATTGCCTTGGATTTATGCTCAGGAGAGGTATTGGTGGATTGAGATAGTAGTTCTACTTTTACTTTATGTGGAACCTCAATAGTGCTTTTCAAAGTGGTTGCACTAACTTAAATTCTGACCAAAAGTGTATAAGGGTACATTTTCCTCCTGCAGCCTCACCAGCATTTGTTGTTCTTTGTGTTTGTGATGCTAGCCATTGTGAATACAGTGAGGTGAAATTTCCATGGTATGCTATGTATTGATTTTCTTCACATAAAATTTAGAAACAACATTTTTACCTCTAAAATTTACATTTTTACTGGAATCACATTTAGTGTGTATATAAAAACATATCTTGTTGAATGTGGTCATCTAATACAAGACCATTAGATTATTTTCAATTTATTTGAGTCTATTTATATATCTCACAATGGTGTCTTTTTAGTGGGTTTCACTATGCCCTTTTCATATATACATAGAAATAAAATATGCATTTGTATTTATAAGATATATAAAATTAATCATATATTTATATAAAATGTGATTTGATCCTATTTACTTTTAGCAACCTTTCCTTACCCCTTCCTCTTTTGATTGGTTGCATATACCAAACACTCCCAATTTTGCTTTTGTTTATTGCTGTTTTTATTTTTGTTATAAGTCTAGATATCACTTGTGAGTGAAAATGTGATATATTTCTTTTGAAAATTTCCCTTTTAAAATTGTTTTTGCATAATTGAAGAATACTACAATGTGTTATTGCTGCTACTACATGCTATATAATTTTTTTTTTGCTGGGACTCAAATCCAGAAGTGGCTTATTTTAATGTCTATGTTCCTTTACTACCTTACATGTGGTCTTTCTGAAAAACTGCAACGACTACAGTATCAACTAAATCAATTGATGTGATTGATTATTTTGCTTTTATTAACAGTTTTTTTCAAATTTATGCTGAATGAAATTGTAGTTTTAAAATATTCATGAAAATTTCCTTACATGAATAATCATCTACACTGAAAATAATTTTTGCATAAAGAAAAGATGTTTCCACAGTGTCATAAAGTATTAACATTTCCTAATCTGCAACCCTGGCTAGTGCTTACTTCTTAAAACATTGTTGTTCTAGGTGGGAGTACCTTGTGGTATTTACAAAAGATCTTACAATATATCACATATACTATACTTAATTTTGCCCCCTTCACCATTCTCTTTCATTTCCTCCCCATTCCTGTAATAGTTTCAATAGATATCATGTTTACATTTACATACATAATTACACAGTATTTGCAACATATTCACCCTCCTTCACCATTTCCCCACCTCCTCTCCCTTCCCACTGGTACCAAACTGTCCAGGCAAAACCTGCTCTGTTCACCTGTTCTCCGATTTTGTATATGAAAAAAAGAAAAACAAAAAACTTATATTTTTGCTTGTTTAAGATAGCTACACAGGGGTTTCTTGTGGCATTTCCATATATTATGGCCCAATTTGGTTCATCTCCTCTATTTTTCTTCTTTCTACTCTAGTCCTTTTCTTATGGTGATTTCAACTGCTCTAAAAATTCTATAGTTATTTTCGTGTAGGAAGTACATGAACCATATTCACCATCTTAACTTCCTTCTTTTATCCTCCCCCTCTCGTATGTGATCTCCCCTTAGTATGACCTGTTTTTTTATAATATTGTTGTATTTGTATTGCATCTATATTGCACGTGTGAGAGAAAACATGTACTTTTGGCCTTCTGAACCTGGCTAACTTCAATTCAAATGATATTCTCCAGTTCCATCCATTTGGCTAAGAGAGTAGAGGCAGGCAGAACAGGCAGGTTCCATGTCTTCAAGTTCTGGGAGGTCCAAGATGTCCCAAATGGCTTCCAGACTTGTTCTGCAGTTCTCTGCTTTCCATTTTTGATTCTCTGAGACTGGAGAGAAGAAGACACAAAATAAATGGAGAAATGGCTTTCTAGCATGCAGACTGGTAGGCGTTGCTGGTCCCAGCACTGAGGCTTCCTGGGCTATTATGTGCTACAAAAAGCTAATTTTAAGGGTAGGTCATTGAACATTATGTGCACCTTATGTATTGGTTATATCTTAGTTAGAAAAACAAAACAAAACAGGGTTACCTGTTCCTTGCTACCATAAATTTAAAGTATTTTCCTGAAATTGAGGAGCTCAGGGTCTCAGTTATCTGCCATCTTGTTTTGTCCCCATGTTATTTTTTTAAATCCATTACAACTTCTGATTATTACCTAGATATGTGGGGAGCTTTGAACTCAGGGTCTCACACTTGCCAGGCAGGAGCTATATCATTTGACAGCACTCTGCTTCACCTTTTTGTTGTAGTTATTTTTCAAGTGTGGTGTCATTATATGGCCAGACCTGCTGGCACTGTGATTTTCCTGTTTATGTTCTCACAAGTAGCTGGAATGACAGATCCACACCACTATGCCCAGCCAATGATTGATATGGGGTCTTGTAAACATTTTTCCTGGGCTGCTCTTGAATCATGATGCTTCCTATCTCCACTTCTTGAATAATTAGGATTAACAGCTTGAACCACCATGCTTGGTACAATTTCTTTATCTGTTCATCTGATTGTGGTTTGTTCCATAACTTAACTATTGTGAATAGTGCCACAATAAACATGGGTATGTAGGTATCCTTACGGTATGCTGAGTGCTTTTTCTCTAGGTATACACCTGGAAGTAGTATAGCTGAGTCATATGGTGTATCTACATTTACTTTTTGGAGCAATCTTCACATTGATTTTATGACTATAATAACTTATGTGTATGCCAATAGTTCATAAGAGTTCCTTTTCTTGCATATACTAACAAGCTTTTGTTAGTTTTTGATTTTTGGACTGATGATGTAGCTTAATGATAGAGGGTTTGCTTAGCATGTATGGAGCCCTGAGTTCAAATCCCACACCCCCAAAATTAAATTAGCATTTTTTTGATAATATCCTTTCTATGTGCAGTGAGATGATATTGTAGTTTTGATTTGAATTTCCCTATTGGCTAATGATATTGAGAATTATTTTATTGTTGTGCTGGGTGGGGTTACACAGTGGCATTTACAAAAATTCTTACAATTTATCAAATCCATCATACTTGACTTCATCCCCTCCAACATTCTCCCTTATCTCCCATCTATTTCTACATATATTTGTTAGCCATTTGTATTTCTTCTTTAAGAAGTGTCAATTAAGACAAACTTTCTATTTTTAATTGTATTACTTTAAAACAGTTTTCAAGTTCTTTGAGTTCCTTATATATTATCGATATCAATCCTTTGTCAGATAAATAGTTGACAAATACTTTCTCCCATTCTACATATTGTCTCTTCACTCTGTTGATTGTTTCCTTTGCTGTTCTGAAGATTTTTAGTTTGATATATAACCCAATTTGTAAATCTTTGCTTTTGTTTCCTGTGCTTTTTTAGGTCATGTCCTGAAAAGGATCATCTGCACCAATGTCTTGAAATGTTTTTCATATATTTTCTTTAGGTAGCTTCATTGTTTCAGGTTTTACATTTAGGTTTTTGACCCAGTTAGACTGGATTTTTGTACAAGGGGAGAAATGGGAGTCAAGTTTCTATCTTTTGTATATGGATATCCAGAGATAATTTGGATTCTTCCCTTCTATTTTGTCCTTTTATTTATTTATTTTTTTGCCTAATTTCTTTGCCTAAAATTTATAATATTGAATGTAATTGGTGAAAGTAGATACTTTTGACTTAATGCTCATCTTAGAAGAAGTGATTGTAGCTTTGTCCCATTCAGCAAGATGCAGGGTTTAACATATAATGCTTATATCCTCAATTCTTTTCAGTGCTTTCATCATGAAGGGATTTTGAATTGCATCACATATTTCTCTGCACATGTTGAAATAACCATATGGGTTTTGTCCTTCACTTAGCACATGAAATTTCCTCTAGAATAGACCAGATATGAGACAATACAAGCTTTTATAAACACAAAAAACCCCTGAAATCATATTCTGCATCTTTTCTGATTAGAGTGGAATAAAAGGAGAAGTCAACAAAAATAAAATTTTTAGAGATTATACAAATATATTGAGACTGAGCAATGTACTTTTGAACAAATAATAGGTAACTGAGGAAGTCAGAAGTTAAAGGAAAAATTTCTTGAGGCAAATGAAAATAGATATAGCATACCAAACCTGCTGGGTATAGCAAAAGCAATATTAAGAAGGAATTTATAGCAATACATGCTTCCATTAGAAAATAGAAAGGTCCCAACAAAACAGCATAAATATGCATACCAACTATTGAGAAAAGCAAGAACAAACTAAACCCAAAATACCAGGAAAAAAAGAAATAATAAAGAACACAGAGGAAATTTAAAAATAGAGATTAAAAGTAAAAAGATAAATAAAACCATAAACTCGTTCTTTGGAAACATAAACAAAATCAACAAACATTTAGCTTGGCAAACCAATGTAAAGAGACATGACCCAAATTATTAAAATGAGAGAGGTGACATTACAACTAATACCATAGATCTTTATGCATTATTATGAAAAAAATACATGCTACCAAATTAGAAAACTTGGAGAAAATGGACTAGTTTCTGAACACATGGGACCTGATGAAAGTGAACCAAGAGCATATAAAAATCAATGAGATTTAATAAACAATAACATCTTCCAAAAAAGAAAATCCTAGAACTAGATGGTTTCACCATTGAATTTTTTACCACATGCTATATGAAAAACAAATGCCAATTGTCTCAAGCTATTCCATAGAATTGAAAGGAAGGGAATCTTCGAATATCATCCTATGAGAACAGTATTACCTTGTTACCAATACATAACAGGAACTCAACAAAAAGCATAGATGTACATAGATGCAAAATTCCTCAACCAAATAGTAGCATATCCAATTCAACAGCACATCAAAGAGATTATGTGCCATGATTACAGTGGTTTGACTCAAGGGATGCATGCATGGTTCAACATATACAAGTCAACATTTATAATACTTAGCTCATTTATATTCAACATTTTCCTGTTACTTATATCAGCAATTAAAACTGCAAAGTTCATATTAATTACAATATTAATTCTATTCATCTCTTTTTTAAAAAAATTTAATTTCATTCATACGTGCATACAATGTTTGGGTCATTTCTCCCCTCTTTCTCCTGCCCCCTCCCTTACTCCCTCCCCCCACTCCCTCCCTTATCCCCCCTTACCACTCACTACCCAGCAGAGACTATTTTGCCCTTATCTCTAATTTTGTTGAAGAGAGAGTATAAGCAATTATAGGAAGGACCAAAGGTTTTTGCTAGTTGAGATAAGGATAGCTATACAGGGAGTTGACTCGCATTGCTTTCCTGTGCATGTGTGTTGTCATCTAAGTTAATTCTTCTTGATCTAACCTTTTTTCTAGTTCCTGGTCCCCTTCTCCTATTGGCCTCAGTTGCTTTAAAGTATCTGCTTTAGTTTCTTGGAGTTGAGGGCAACAAATGCTATCTAGTTTTTTAGGTGTCTTACCTATCCTCATACCTCCCTTGTATGCTCTCGCTTTATCATGTGATCAAAGTCCAATCCCCTTGTTGTGTTTGCCCTTTTTCTAATGTCTACATATGAGGGAGAACATATGATTTTTGGTCTTTTGGGCCAGGCTAACCTCACTCAGAATGATGTTCTCCAATTCTGTCCATTTACCTGTGAATGATAACATTTCATTCTTCTTCATGGCTGCATAAAATTCCATTGTGTGTAAATATCACATTTTCTTAATCCATTCGTCTCTTAATATCTGCCTTCTGTTTCCATTCACAATTAATTAGATTGCAAATTCTACTATGAACTTTTTGATTGATTACTTGTTTAGAAGTGCTTTCTCCTATTTCCAAATGGATAGGATATTTAAGTATGTTTAATGTTTTAGAGCTTAAATAGTCAGACTTTAATCAGTCTTAATGGAAAGGTTCAAAATTTTAATTATTTTTCTTTCTAAATAATACAAACACAAGAATTTAAGTTCTAACCAGTGTACATGAATTATATCTTTATGCATTAGAATATTTTAATTATCTACCTTAATTCTGGACATTTATATAATCTGTATTTTTAAATTCACTCCCATGTTCTTCATTTTCTAATATTCATTAACTATAAATAGATCATATATTTATATAATAATTCTAATATTTCTGTAAAACTTTAATCTTATAAACAAACTTTCAGCTATTATCAGAAATATCATTGGGGTTTTTAATCATCTTTTTAGAATGATTTCCTTCCTTATATAGATCTGTATTTACAGTAATGTTTTTATATCTCCACTGTATAGTAATGATTTTTGAGCTCCCTTTGAAAACACCATTCCATTATTTAATTGTTCCAATTTAGTTTTGTTTGGTTATCTGTAAACAATGGTGTGTTCCTAACCAACTCTCTCAAATAAACTTTAAAAGTCATGATTTATACTGATTTATTAGGCTTTGATAATTTGCATATCTTCATTTAAGGTATGAATGTGATACTGTGGGATATGGAGATGGAAAGATATGTGCAAAATTTGATGAATGTATTTCATCTAAAAGAACATTTTACTCAATCATGCTGAAATTTTAAGTATAGTTCTTTTCTTTTGATTTCCCTTCCACATTCACTTCCATTCCTTCCACACATTCCAAACAACTTGTGTAACCCCATGGTGCTTATGGTTTGCTACATTTCTCTGAAAGATTAATCATATAAAAATAAATATTCATTTATATATGAACATATAAATGAGCACAGACATAAAGATATGTGAAAAACTGTCAGTCATTATTTGTCTTAAAATAGATGAGGACAAACAGACTTCTTTGCATTTTCTGCTGTTCTCTCAAAACTGATTTGGAAAGATAACACTAAAATAATAAGAAAACATATTTCTTTATGCATACTTTACTAAACAAGTGCTTATTGACAATTGTTAACTTTTTCCAGTATTTGACCTCTATCAAAATGATGTTATGAATATTCCTGAAGGTAAAAACAAATGGAAAAGATTGAAATAATTAAGTTGAACTGTTGATTAGCCATTCTTAGATTGGAAGAAGATTCCTTGAGCTTAGAGAGCCTTAAATGAATGGAAATTCCTCCACCCAGCACACATATCCATTAATTTGGCTGACTCTGGTCATATTAGAGAAAGAGCTCTACTAAGTTAAAGACCAACCCAATAAAATGGTTTGATAAATCCTAAGAAGGGGTAGCTTTCATACTTTTATTGGTGTGTAACCACACCAAAGAAGGGAGTGATTTAAAGTTAAGATTGTAGGGACCAAAACTGAATTAAGCTGTGAGGAATGAGAATCAGGTGCCCATTATTACAAACTTTATAGTGGATATATCAATATATAACCCAAATTGTTTTCAGGAGAAAAATTTATGAGATCCATAGGACAAGAAGGGTAGATTAGAATCACTTAAAGACTCATTGTATATATCAAAAATTACTATGGATCTAAAAGGAATAAACTGAAACCTGAAATGGGAAAATACTTTATTGACGATTGTGTCGAAGCCCATGGAACTAGGTTTCCTTCCCTCAGTTTTCCCATCATTTGGCAATTTGCACCATGCCTTTTGTTCAGTGCACTTTAAAAACATTTTCTCTGAACAACAAATTTTCCAAATTCCTTGAAATCTTCAGAGGTGACCCACATCTGCTTGAAAGTGCTCATGCAGGTCATGACGGATGCACCAATCCATGTAGAGAAAAATCTATCAGGAGATGCTGTGATCTTGACGGGGTATTCTCTGGAAGCCAACGGTTCCAGTTCATTCAAGAGCCTTTGGTTCAGGCCAGTAAAGAGAGTGCTGCCTCCAGGCAGAACAATCTCTGCAAAGAGGTTCTTCTGGATGTCCATGTCACATTTCATTATGCTGCTGAGGACCATTTTGGTAAGTCCATGGCTGTGGATGCCTAGCCTTTCAGGTGAAAAAAGTACTTCAGCCACCTGGCGCAGTGGTCTCCAAGGTTCACAACTTTCCCATCGGGCAGTATGTACTGTTTGGGGGACTCCTGCTGCCTCTTCTCTCCCTCTTTCTTTGGATACATGGTGACATAGCATACCTTCTCCTTCAAGTCATCCATCACAGTCTTTTTGAATATGCAAGGGGAGATATAACCTCTAATAAGGAGTAGCCGGCTGAGGTATTCAGTGATATCCCTCCCTGCCACATTGAGCTTAGTGACAGCATGGGGCAGTGAGTAACCTTCATAAATGGGGACTGTGCAAGTAACCCCATCCCCACTGTCCACCACCAGGCCCCTGACATAGCCATAGGCATAGAGGGCTCCCACTGCATGGTTAGACAGGTAGAGTGCAGGCACACCGAACTTCTCAAACATGATTTCAGCAATCTTCTCACGAGTATCCCTTGGGTTCACAGAGGTCTCGGTCACCAGCACTGGCTGTTCACTGGGTTTGACTCCTACTTCTAACTCAAAAAGATAACTCCAGAGTTTCTCCATGTCATCCCACCTTTTTACTAGTCCACGTTCAATAGGATAGTGCAAATATACTCTATCATAATTGTTCTGGACTTCTTCTCCTACATAGTACCTATTCTTATTGCCTTTTACCAAAGGTATGTTGCATTTAGAATGCCCTACCACAGAGTCGATGACAGAACGGGGACAAATTTCTCCTGACAGGCCTACTTTGCAGAGACCAGAACCAATGTCAAATATCACAGCTGGAACATCCAAAACATGTGGATTAGACATGTTGATACCTAATGATTTGCACTTCACCCAAACAAAGAACACCTGGGACACATCAGTGGACAAATGGATACCTCTGGTAGATTTAAAGCCACAGGATTCCAAACTTCTCAAGTTTTTATCCAGGTGAAAATAGCAGACTGTCCGCAATTCACCAGAACTTCTCTATCCTCAGTCAATGAACATGTCTCCTTTCTGGTGGCTCAGTGCCTTCTGAGAAAATTTCTGAGAGAGTTGTCAGGGATATAATAATGTAGCCATGGCAACAGTTGCCCTCAGTGAGACTCAGAATGTAGGGTTCTCTGAATCAGCAGTACTCATTACTGGGTAAGACATGGAGCACACTGGAAATATTTGTCAATGTACTTTATGAAGAAAAAATAAGCATCAAACCACACCCTGAGAAATGAAAACTATGAGAAACAAAAATCAAAATATGTGTATTGAGAAGATTGAAATATAACACTCTCATCCTAAGTAACAGACATCTAAAATAGGTGATTCAGCAGTGGTATGTGGTCATAGCTTTGTTATACATCTAGTACATCTTTTTTTTTTCATTTATTCATATGTGCATACATTGTTTGGGCCATTTCTCCATGCTGTCCCCCACCTCCTCCCTCTCCCCTCCACCCCCCTGGCTTCCAGACAGAAATTGTTCTGCCTATTTCTCCAATTTTGTTGAAGAGTAGAGGACATAGCGTTTTTGTTAGTTGAGATAAGGACAGCTATACAGAGAGATTCCTAGCATTGCTTCCATGCACAAGTGTATTACAACCTGAATTGATTCATCTCTACCAGACATCTTCACTACTTCCCAGTCACCTCCCCATAGTAACCTCTGTCATTTTAAAGCTATTGTATTAACTCTTTTGCAGTGGAAACATCAAACATTTTCAAGTTTTGGGTTTCCCACCTTTTCTTATTTCTCCTGTATGTGTTCTCCCGTTAGCATGCGACCCAACTCTAATAATATTACTGCATTTGTTTCAGATCTAAAGTCTGCATGTGAGGGAGAATATAAGATTTTTGGTTTTCTGAGCCTGGCTAACTTCGCTCAGGATTATGTTCTCCAGTTCCATCCATTTACTTGAGAATGATAAGATTTCATTCTTCTTCATGGCTGAGTAAAATTCCACTGTGTGTACATACCACATTTTCATAATCCATTCATCAGTAATGGGGCATCTTGGCTGTTTCCATAACTTGGCTATTGTGAATAGCACTGCAATAAACATGGGTGTGCAGGTGCCTCTGGAGTAACCTGAGTCTCATTCCTTTGGGTATATCCCTAGGAGTGGGATTGCTGGATCATATGGCAGATCTATGTTTAGTTTTTTAAGAAGCCTCCATATTGTTTTCCAGACTGGTTGTACTAGCTTGAATTCTACCAGCAGTGTGTAAGTGTTTCTTTTTCCCCATATCCTCGCCAACATTTGTTGTTTGTGGTGCTCTTGATGATAGCTACTCTAACAGGAGTGAAGTGGAATCTTAGTGTGGTTTGAATTTGCATTTCCTTTATGGCCAGATATGGTGAGCATTTTTTCATGTGTTTTTTGGCCATTTGAATTTCTTCTTTTGAAAAAGTTCTGTTTAGTTCTGTTGCCCATTTCTTTATTGTTTCTTTGATTTGAGGGGGAGCTTAAATATTTGGGAGTTTTTCAAGCTCCCTTTATATTCTGGTTTTCAGTCCTTTGTCTGATGTATAGCTGGCAAATATTTTCTCCCACTCTGTGGGTGGTCTCTTCAGTTTAAAGACCATTTCTTTTGTCGTGCAGAAGCTTTTAAATTTTATGAAGTCCCATTTGTCTATCCTTTCTCTTAGTTGCTGAGCTGCTGGGGTTCTGTTGAAGAAGTCCTTGCCTATATCTATTTCTTCCAGAGTATTCCCTGCTCTTTCCTGTACTAACTTCAGAGTTTCTGGGCTGATATTAAAGTCCTCGATCCATTTTGAGTTGATACTAGTACAGGGAGATAGACATGGAACTAGTTTCAGTTTTCTGCAGGCAGATAACCACTTTTCCCAGCAACATTTGTTGAAGAGGCTGTCTTTTCTCCATCATATGTTTTTGGCATCTTTGCAAAAATAAGGTGAGCATAGCTCTGTGGATTCATATCCAGGTCCTCTAGCACATCTTTAAGTAGTCTGAAAACCCAAACAAGAGGCCTTGTTTGAGAACAAATTGAAGCTGTCAAGCCATGGACTTGTCCCAACAAACTACTGCATTATTTTTTAAGCTGCTGTATGTTCAATGACAAAATATACCCTTCCCTTTGCTAAGTGGAAGAAATAAAATAAGACAAAGCATCGGGTATATTGATAACCATAATCAATACAGAGCACCCTTTTATTTTGCTCAAATTTATCCTCTTGTTATGTAAAGTTCATTGAGATTACTTTTCCATTACATGCAATTCGCCCATTCGAACTATTCTTTCCATGGTTTTAAGCTGTCCATAGTTATAGTCTCATAACAAAGGTCAATTTAAAAGTATTTTCCCTTATAAAAAATCACAATCTCTTTTATATTCATACCTGAGAACTATTCATACCTGGTTATATGATCTGCATGAAACTTAAATATCTGCAAAATATTTTATATCTCTGCAAATTTTACCTATTCTGCATTTTTATGTAACACAAATGAATTTATGTAATATGTGTCCTTTTCCCATGGCATCATTCAGTTTGCACATTTTTTCAAGATGCAATCACTATTCTGTTTTAATACATTTATTTCTATCCATCATTTGATAGACATTTAATGTGTTCAAAATCTTTTGCTTATTATGAAATACAATTCTAGAAACAATTTAATATATGTTTGTGTGGACTTAGGTTTCCATTTCTCTGTGGCATTTAACTAAAACAGATACTAGGCACCTACCTCTTCCTTAGGGTAATGGGACGAGAGTCAACCATTTTCTTGTGATTTATAAACCATTATTTTAAGTGTTCCTTTTAATGTTCATTTTTCTTTTAAGTGTGCTGAGATGTTGGGGGATGGGGCAACGTAATTTCCTAATTGACAACTCTTCGACACTTTCCTTGGGCCCTGGCTGCTGTGACTGAAGGACTGTCAGCTAAGTAGCTAGAATGCTCTCATGAGAGCACCAATTTCTTTGAACACTTCATAGATACATTGAAGGGGCTATACACTGAAGCACAGCTCTGACCTCTGTAGCAAAGAGTTTGCCTGTGGCTTTTTGCCAGTAAAATTCGAAGCAAACTTTAGATGACCCTGCATTCATTTCCACCCAGGCCAGTGGGGAAGCATTTCCTCTGCTAGCCCAACAGAAGCCCTGTGATTAGTGCTAACATAATCCTTCATTTGCATTAAGCCCTGATGTGATTGGTGCAGACACACCGTCATACTCTATCTTTTGATTATATAAGTACACTGGTCAACTGACTGTGTGCACATGCTGGGAAACATCCCCTTGGGCCACTACACAGGTATTGCAATATTAGGCTCTAGTAAAAACTTTCTTTCCAGTCATCTTGCCTACCTTTTTGAAGACTGTAACATGAAGAAAAAGGAGAGAACAAGTAGTGATGGTGTGAGAAGTATGCACTAAACAGCTGTAACACTTAGGTTGTTAACCAGAACCCAAGGCCTAAACCAAATGGCAGTGATATAACTGTGTGTGGTCCCTTTCTGAAACCTGAGTTCTGAACTCTGAGCCACCTCCCTTGCCTTCAGAGGTGTCAAGTCCCAACCCCAAAACCTAAGCTCCATGATTCTACCCTAGATCCCATGGGCCTTGGGCCTCAACATGAACTGTGTCAACCATCCCAGCTGTCAAAGTTCCAGGGTCAGTTGCTGCTGCCCACTATCATCCACTTTGCTACCTGGAAATACCTGGAATAACTGGAGTAGGTTCTTCTTACCCACCCATGATTTATATCTGAGTAGAGCATAAGGACTCCATTTATATGGTTTGGAGTTGCTGTGTTATATGATGTATGTTAAATTATGTGAGGCACTGTAAGTCTGTTTTCCAAAGTGACTGTGACAGTTTATATTCCTACCCATACTGTAGAATTCTTAGTTGTATACAAGCTTCTGAAAACTATTTAACATTTTAATTCTAGGCATTATAATATTTCTAAGGTCCTATGTCATTCTGGCTTTGATTCACATCTTCAATGATAAATGACGATGAGACTGTTTCCATGTGCTTATTATTAGCCTTCTGCTTATCTTCTTTGGGAAAACGTCTGTGCAAATGCTTTGTCCATTTTATTTTAGATTAACTATTATATATTGAAATGCAAGTATTCATCACATACTCTATGTAGGAGTTTTTGTCAGGTATATCATTTACAAATGACTTTCCCATTGTTGAATTGTCCTTTCCTTTTCTTTACAATGTACTTGGAATTAGAAGTTTTTGATTTTGTTCTACTCAATTTATTTATTTATATTTTTTGCTTATATTTTTGTGTTATTCTATGGACTCACTGCAAAATCCAAAATTATGAAATCTCCATCTGTTTTCCTCTAAAAGGTTTATATTTTCATTCTTGTATTTATAGTTTTTTAAATTTTGAATTAGTTTTAGTATATGGTACTTGTTCAAATTTCATCTTCACTCTTGAAAGTGACTATCCATTTGTTCCAGTTCCACTTTTCTCCCCATTGAATTGTTTAAAACCCTTGTCAAAAACAGTTTACCAGACATTTTAGACTGTACTTCTGCAGCTTATTTTAAAAATTTACTGTAAGGCATCATGGTAGGTGATGCAGCAACAACCTCATATATCTTATGTTTGCCATGTCTCTTGATTGCCTCAAGAGACTGTGTTGAGTGATTGATTTTACCATCTAGGTTTGTGTAAGCACACTTTATCATGTTTTCACAATAACATTGTCTAATGAAGCATTTCTTAAATCACAGCCCCAAGCTTAAGTGAGACATAACTGTAATTGTTTATCTGTTATCTTGAAGCTCACTATGTGATGAACACATTTTTAGACACTACTTAAATCTCTATTCATTTTGTGTAAATTTTTTGTGCTTTATTTGTTTGCTTTTGTTGGTATATTGTTTTCTTGATTATTCGTGTTTTTGGTAGCTTTGTGTTGTCTATGCATTGGCAAAGTATTTCTTTCAGTCTTTGTAGACTAGCTTTCCCAAAGAAAGGCTTTCACCAGTGATCCTGGTCCAAAGATTTTAGTCAGGCCAACATCTCTGGTTCTTCCATGGACTACACTGGAACTCGATTGTCAGGCAGGAAGTCATGGTATCTGGGTCCAAAGGAGCAAACTTGTTTCCTAAGTCTTTGGGGACAGGCATGGAGCTTAGATTTACTGGATTGGTTTTTGTATTTAGTCCATGTAATGAATCTCATGCCTCATGCCTGGGTTCATTAAGTCTAGCCTGGCTCCAGGGTCAATGGGTGCAGGCCTGGCACTGGGTCTGTTAGTGCAGTTATGGAGCCTAGGTGCTCTGTAGAAATCCATCATCCTATGTCTACTGAGTCCAGTCTGATATCTGAGTCTATGGTGACAGGCCCATAACTAGGGTCTTCTGGGGTGGGCCTAGACACTGGTTCAGCTGAATCCTGGGGATATAAGGACTGACCTGTAATCTGGGTCCACAAGTGATAGCTTGAGATTAGAGCAACAGGGACTTTCCTCTATCCTGTGTCTGTGGGGACTGAATGTTACATGTGAGTCACTAACTCTGGTCTGTGGGAGACAGCTTGAATCTTAAGTTCTTAGGACAAGCCCTGAGCCTGGATCCATGGGTAGTATCCTGCTTTTTTGTGCCTATAGGGACTTGCACAGCAATAGAGTATATTTGGGAAGCCATAGATCCTGGGTCCACTAGAGAACGCCTAGTCCTGGGCCGGCTTCGTGCTGAAGCAAAACGGTCTGGTTTAGCATTGACCATGCAGGCTAGCCTAATACTGGAATGAACCTGGAACCTGGGTCCACAAGCACCAATTTGGAGTGCAGGTATTCAAAATGTACCCAAACTATGAGTATGTCTCTGTCAGTGGATATAGGCCAATGTCTGGTGCTAGTGTTCACTGAGAGAGGGCTGGTCATGTGTTTTACAGTTAAGTGAGTATTTCATATTCTTTCCCTTATGCAAAGAGTGTCTCCATTCTCTTTGTACTCATGGGGGGATGATGTAGGTAACATGAAATTGTCCTTTCTATGCTCTTCAATGTGCCTTTCTTATTTCCATGTTTTACCTGTGGACTGTAATCTCCCAGATTCCTTAGCTCTTGTGAAATCATTTTTGTACATGGATAGTTACACAAACCTGTCTCTGTGAAGAGATGAGCATTGGAAAGTCCTATGTTGTCATATTGCTGATGTCACACTAGGATTTCCTTTTTACATCTTTCCTATCAAGGTTATAGATACAATTTATATTCTGTCAATGAGATATACTTGAAAAAGATTTAGAAAGCAAAAAATCTATATAAAGTATTTTCCTTCATTATAAGAGGCAGCAGTTGTTGACACTGGATTTACCAGACTTGACTAATTGTCTGTTAACAAGATTCCACCTATTTTTGTAAGTTACACATATGTGAGCTTCAGGGAAATTTGAAAATTTCAATTGTTTCCTACAGTTTCTTGACCATAGCAGCAGTTGTGAATCTAAAAGGTCCTGGTTCTCCACAATTGAATTCCCTGCTGTTCAGTGGTTTTTTTAGCATCAGATTCTCTGCATTAAACCTCATTTTGCTAGAAACATGTAGAATAATCTTAATGTCCACACCATAAAATGATGCTGTTTCATTATTATGTTTGAGAGATGACTATTTTTAAGAAGTATAATTACTCCAATGATATTTTCTTATGTGAATGTGATTCAGCAAGCAAGTTTGACCATAGTGCTTTTTAAAGTTTAGTTTTCCTCAAATTAAATGGAAATATGATTCTTGCATTAGTTTATGGTAAGATCCTCTTCTATTAACAACAATTATTTATGGTTTGCCTACTATTTTCTGAACACTGCACTAGCTTTCATTGTTATAAGAATGTTGGACAATATGCTATATGCTTATAATCTTTTTTTCTGTGGTACTGGGATTTCAACTCAGAGTCTACAACTTGAGCCACTCTGCCAGCCCCTTTTTCTGTGATGGGTTTTTTTCAAGGTAGGATCTCCTGAACTGTTTTCCCAGGCTAGTTTCAAACCCTGATTCTCCTGATCTCTGCCTCCTTAGTAGCTAGAATTATAGGCGTGAACCACTGGCACCCAGCTATATGCTTATAATCTTACATAAGAAACTATACTTAGTCTTTGGTGACCAGTATTTATATTTTTGCATTTTTTAATGAAGACATATGAAAGATGGCTTTATGTTATCCCACACCATATTCTGTCACAATGAGAGTTGATTGAATTATATAATATATAGGTTATTTAATAAGCATAATTTCCTCTATGTAAAATAATATGGCTGTACTTGCAGAGTTATAAGGAGGAATGCATCATGTTCCATTTCCCAGTGTGCACATACTCTAGTGGCAATTGTAGGTATGACAAGTTATATTAAGTTTTGATAATGATGCATCAGCATAGAAACATAAACAAAATAGTATGTTACCACAGAAAAGGGGTTTTAGTTCTGCATCAAGATATAAAATATCACTCAGTGTAAAAAAAAAAGATATAAAATAAACTATGACACATGAATAGAAACATCTGCATATATCTTCATCATAGTGAAAGAGGAAGAAGGACACTTCAGACAAACAGAACAATTTGAAAAGGAAATAAATAAATGAATATAAATGGGCTATTAGATATTGAAGTAATTTAAATAATAAATGAATTTAAATAATATTGAAGTGTAAGTTTCATGTCAATAGGTTGGGTCTGTATTTTGTTTCCTACACAACCAAGAGTCTAAATGAATGTTTGTAGTGTAACACATGATCAAAGTTGGTTTAAAGAAAGCTCTATTGACAATGGAAATCATAGAATGGACCTGGGAATGATAGTTGTTATACAAATAGAAATATTCTTCTTTTGCTTTGTCTTTTAATGCCTGTAATGTAAAGGTGACATTGCCTTATCAGTACTATTGATTTATAACCAAAATGAGCAAACTAACTTCTGAAGTTCCTTGAGCCAGTATCCAAAGACAATCTTTCCAAAAGAATATTCTTCAATTCCTTCCATGTATAATAAAAATATTAATGTTATTTTATGTGCTCATACATGACTAGGTATGTTGTATAATATTATAAATTCATCTTTTCATTTTTCTAAAAACTAGTCTTATAACTTTGTCATTTTTTTCATAGTTAATATAATAAAATATCATTTGTATAATTAGTATAACAATATTCTTTTTATATTTTGTCTAATTACATCATTGATAAATTTACTGTCTGCATTTTGCATAAATTTGTCTTATTGAATTACTAATGAACCATAAGAATTGAGAAATTCCTCAGAATTTAATGAAGAAATTAGATAATGTTTCCAGTTTAGAATTCCTTACATTTAAGAAAATCAATGTAAAAAGTGTACGGATTCCTACATAGTCCAGTTAAAGATAGCTTATTATCTATACTTACATTCTTTTTCATAACTTCTCTGAAATTTTTCCTTATTCCCTTTCTCAATCTCTTTTGTCATTAAACATTATTTTTCTTGGATCTAAGGGGAACAATTGCATTTAAAAATCTCATATATATGTATATATGCTGAGTTGGGATTAGAAACTGAGTATTAGTGAAAAAATAGGATAAAATGGAGTTTAGATTTCTCTTATGTATGTTAAGATCAGATCTTTTAGGTTTTCTGCTCTTTTGTCTATTGAAGAAATACAAAAAAAATTCAAGTATTTAATCTATATATCTTTTTCCACAGTGGAGGAATGAAATCATCATAGTGCTTGTCTCCTTTTTAATTGTCCATTTTCTGGTGTTCTATTATAAATGATAGAGTGACAAGATCAAAAATATATATTTTTTGTTTATTTTTTATGTCTTTGATGTCATGCTTTTAAACTAGATAATATTCTAGTTTATTGCATCCCCTATATTGATATAACTCATATTAAAACAGAGTTGTGATTACTCAAGTCACTCTTGAATTGACCAGAGAGCAAAAGTCCATGTTCTTGACTCATTTAGTTTTAACTCATCACAGTTATTATCAGAAAATTTCATTTCTACTTCTAGGGAGATTCTTATAGTTGTCATTTTTAATTGAGAGCAGGAGCACAAGTAACACACCAATCAAAAGATTGTCAGTAAAATGTCACATCAAAATGAGTTAAAGCAAATAGTTTTACAGGCTAATATTACTTCATTCAAGATATTTCCCATCTTGACTCTCATACATCATAATAAGAAGTATTTATAATGGCTGCTTTCTCCTGATGCAATGTATACAACAACAGTTACAGAAATTGCCTATATGCTGTAAAATCTGTTGGCATTAAGGTAAATAATAATTGTGTGATACCAGTGCAAGTATGAGCATACAGATTTGTTAAACTAAAGACAATTCTAGAAGGACAAGGTAAAGATAATTATTTATTTTACAATAAATAGAGCACATCAAAATGAAATGGACAACTTACTATTTAGTGAAGTATGGTACAATAATCATTTGGAATATATTATATATGTGTTTCTGCACCTATATGTTTACTTCATATATTATATTTATGTGTATGTCACAAGAATTAAAACATTAGTTTAAAGGCAGCAAGTATTGACTAAAGTAAATGATTCAGTTCTTACTTTTTTTATTCATTTATTTACACTCACATATATTTTTTGGATCCTTTCTCCCCACTAACCTCCCCTCCCCCCCATACCCCCTCACTTCCAGACAGAACATGTTCTGCCCTTATCTTTAATTTTTTTGGAGAGAAAACATAAGCAATAATAAGAAAGACAAAGTATTTTTGCTAGTTGAGTTAAGGATAGCTATACAGAGAGATTTCTAACATTGCTTCCATGTACAAATGTGTTACATCCCAAGATTCATCTCTAACTGACCTTTTCACTAGTTCCTGAACCCCTTCTCATATTGACCTCTGTCACTTTAAGTTTTCTGTATTAATTCCTCTACACTGGGGACATGAAATACTTTCATGTTTTGGGTTTCTTACCTATCCCCATACCTCCCTGATGTGCTCTCCCCTTATCATGTGACCCAAGTCCAACCATATTGCTGTATTTGCCCTAGATCTAAAGTCCGCTTATGAGGGAGAACATAGGATTTGTGGTCTCCTGAGGCTGGCTAACCTCGCTCAGGATGATGATCTCTAGTTCCATCCATTTACTTGTGAATGATAAGATTTCATTTTTCACCATGGCTGAGTAAAATTCCATTGTGTGTACATACCACATTTTCTTAATCCATTCATCAGTAGTGGGGCATCTTGGCTGTTTCCACAACTTGGCTATTGTGAAAGTGCTGCATTAAATATGGTTGTGCAGGTGTCTCTGGAGTAACCTGTGTCACATTACTTTGGATATATCCCTAGGAGTGGGATTACTGGATCATATGGCAGCTCTATATTTAGATTGTTAAGAAGGCTCGATATTTTTTTCCACTGTGGTTGCACTGTCTTGCATTCCCACCAGCAGTGTGCAAAGGTTCCTTTTTCCCCACATCCTAGCCAACACCTGTTGTTAGTGATGTTTTTGATGATGGCTATTCTAACAGGGGTGAGGTGGAATCTTAGTGTCATTTTGATTTGCATTTCCTTTATGGCCAGAGACGGTGAGCATTTTTTCATTTATTTTTTTGCCATTTGAATTTTTCTTTTGAGCAAAGTCTGTTTAGTTCAGTTGCCCATTTCTTAATTGGTTCTTGATTTTAGGAGAGTTCAGTTTCTTAAATTCCCTGTATATTCTGGTTATCAGTTCTTTGTCTGATGTATAGCTGTCAAATATTTTCTCCCACTCTGTGGGTAATCTCTTCAGTTTAGAGACCATTTCTTTTGTTTTGCAGAAGATTTTTGATTTCTTGAAGCCCCATTTGTCCATCCTTTCTCTTAGTTGCTGAGCTGCTGGGGTTCTATTCAGGAAGTTCTTGCCAATACCTATTAGTTCCAGAGTGTTTCCTGCTCCCTCATGCACTAACTTCAGAGCTTTGGGTCTGATATTTAGGTCCTTGATCCATTTTGAGGTGCTGCTAGTACAGGGTGATAGACATGGATCTAATTTCAGTTTCTTGCAAATGGATAACCATTTTTCCCAGTAACATTTGTTGAAGAGGCTGTCTTTTCTCCATTGTATATTTTTAGCCCCTTTATCAAAAATGAGGTTGGTATAGTTGTGTGGATTCATATCCAGGTCCTCTATTCTGTTCCACTGGTCTTCTTGTCAGTTTTTGTGCCAATACCATGCTGTTTTTATTGCTATTGACTTGTAATATAGTTTGAAGTCTGTTATTGTGATACCTCCAGCATTGCTCCTTTTGCTGAGTACTGCCTTGGCTATTCGTGGTCTCTTGTGTTTCCAAATGAAGTTTAGAGTAGATTTTTCATTCTCTGTGATGAATGTTATTGGGATTTTAATGGGAATTTCATTAAACATGTTGATTGTTTTTTGTAGTATAGCCATATTTTCTAATTTGATTCTACCAATCCATGAGCATGGGAGATCTTTGCACCTTCTGTAGTCTTCCTCGATCTCTTCCTTCAAGGGTTTGTAGTTCTGCTGGTAGAGGTCATTCACATCCTTTGTTAAGTTTACTCTTAGGTATTTGATTTTTTTTTTGAGGCCATTGTAAATTGAATTGTTTCCATATATTCTTTCTCAATTTGTTCATTGTTGGATGTTGATTTTTTATCCTGCAACCTTGCTGTAGCTGTTTATAGTGTCTAGGTGTTTTGGGGTAGAGGTTTTTGGACTTTAAGATATAGGATCATGTTGTCTGCAAATAGGAATATTTTGATAGTTTCTTTACCTATTTCCATTTCTTTTATTTCTTCTTCTTGCCTAATTGCTCTGGCTAGAAATTCCAGTGTTATGTTGAATAGGAGTGGGGAGTGTTGGCACCCTTGTGTAATTTTAGGGGAAATGGTTTCAGTTTTCCACCATTAAGTATGATGCTGGCTGTAGGGTTGTCATATACAGACTTTACAGTGTTGAGATACATTCCTTCTATTCCTTGTTTTCTTAGAGCTTTTATTATGAAGTGGCATTGGATCTTGTTGAAGGCTTTTTCTGCATCTGTTGAGATGATCAAGTGGTTTTTGTCTTTACTTCTATTAATGTGCTGTATTACATTTATAGATTTGCTTATGTTGAACCAAAACTGCATCCCTGGGATGATGCTGATTTGCTCATGGTATATGATCTTTCTGATGTGTTGTTGGATTCAGTTTGCCATTATTTTATTGATGATTTTTGCATCGATATTCATTAAGGAAATTGGCCTATAGTTATCCTTTCTGGAGCTGTCTTTGTCTGGTTTTGGGATGAGAGTAATATTGGCTTCATAAAATGAGTTCAACAGTCTTCCTTCACTTTCTATTTCATGGAAATGTTTAAGGAGGGTTGATATTAGTTCTTTAAATGTCTGATAGAATTCAGCAGTGAATCCATCAGGTCCTGGACTTTTCTTTTTTGGGAGACTCTTAATTGCTGCTTCAATTATGTTTACTGTTATAGATCTATTCAGGTGATTAATACCTTCTTGGTTCAGTTTTGGATGGTCGTAAGTATCTAGAGATCTGTTCATTTCTTCAAATTTTTCATATTAATTAGAGTATAGGCTCTCAAAGTTGTCTCTGATGATTTCTTAGATTTCTGTGGTATTTGTTGTTATGTCACCTTCTGCATTTCTGATTTTACTGATTTGAGTTTTTTCTCTCCTCATTTTAGTCAGTTTTTCTGGGGGTCTGTCAATCTTATTTATTTTTTTGAAGAACCAGCATTTTATTTCACTGATTCTTTCTATGGTTTTTTTGGTTTGCTTGTTTCTATTTCATTGATTTCAACCCATATTTTAATTATTTCTTTCCTTCTGTTTGTTTTGAGATTTGCTTGTTCTTTTCTTTCTAAGAGTTTGAGATGTAGCATTGGGTCATTTATTTGAGATCTTTCTGTTATTTTAATATATGCATTCATGGCTATAAATTTTCCTCTTAAGAATGACTTTGCTGGGTCCCATCCATTCTGTTAGTTAATGTTTTCATTTTCATTAACTTCCAGGAATCTTTTAATTTCCTCTTTCATTTCATCAATGACTCATTGATCATTGAGCAATGTATTGTTTACCTTCCAATTGTTTGCATGTTTTTTACTGCTGTTTTTGTTGTTGATTTCTAGTTTTAATTCATTGTGGTCAGATAGAATGCAAAGAATCACTTATTTTCTTATATTTGCTGAGGCTTGCTTTGTACCCTAAGATATGATCAATTTTGGAGAAGGTTCCATGAGCTGCTGAGAAGATTGTATATTGTGCAGCAGTTGGATGAAATATTCTGTAGACATCAGCTGGGAACATTTTATCTATGGTGTGATATAGTTGTAGGATTTCTTTATTGATTTTTTTTCTTTGGATGACCTATCTATTGGTAATAAGGGGGTTTAAGGTCTCCCACTACCACTGTGTTGGAGTTTATGTATGTTTTTAGGTCCTTTAGAGTATGTTTGATGAAATTGGGTGCATTGACATTGGGTGCATATATGTTGATAATTGTTACTTCCTTTTAGTGTATTTCCCCTTTTATTAGTATGGAGTGTCCTTTTTTATCTCTTTTGATCAATGTAAGTTTGATGTCTACTTTGTCTGAGATAAATATCACTACCACTGCCTGTTTTCAGGGGCCACTGGCTTGGTAAATGTTCTTCCAGCCTTTCATTCTCAGCCAGTGCTTATTTCTGTCTATTAGGTGGGTCTCTTGTAGGCAGCAGATTGTTGGATCTTCCTTTTTAATCCAGGTTGCTAAATGGTGTCTTTTGATAGGGGAATTAAGTTCCTTAATGTTCAGTGTTAGTATTTACAGGTATGTGGTCATTCCTGTTACTTAGTTGTCTTTGCTGTTTAAAGGTTTGATGGATCAATGTTATTCTCTACTTTCTCACCTTTTCTTCCCCTGTGGTTTGGTATTGCCTGCCCTTTAATGGTTTTGTTTGCTTTCACTTTTTCTGTGCATATTTCCTTGGAGAATCTTTTGTAGTGGTGGCTGTTTATCATGGAAGACTTTTATTGCTCCATCTATTTTGAATGGTAGTTTTCCCAACATTGAAGTTATTTTCATTCAGTGTCTGGAAGACCTCACTCCATGCTTTTCTTGCTTTTAAGGTTTCTGTTGAGAAATCTGCTGTGATTTTGATAGATTTACCTTTGTATGTTAGTTGTTTTTTCTCTCTTACAGCCTTCAATTTTCTTACTCTAGTCTCTTTGCTTGTTGTTTTAATGATAATATGTGTTGGTCTACATCTATTTTGGTCAAGACTGTTTGGTGTTCTGGAGGCTTCCTGTACCTGAATGGGCATAGTTTTCTCTAGATTTGGGAAATTTTCTGTCATTGTTTGTTGAATATATCACACACTCCTTTTGGTTTGCACCTCTTCTCCTTCTTCAATGCCCATGATTGTCAAGTTTGGTCTTTTGATGGAGTCAGTGAGTTCTTGCATATTCCTTTCACAGGACTTGAGTTGTTTAACTAATAGTTTTTCAGTCTTTCTTTTAATTGTGATTTTTATCTTCAAGTTCTGAAATTCTGTTTTCTGTTTGTTGTATTCTACTGGAATGGCCTTCCATTTTTTTTTTGTATTTCTGTTTCTTTTTTTTCTGAAGTTTTCCATGTTGTGGGTCACTTCCTCTTTATTATTGTCAATTTTCATCACTGATTCATTTATCTCTCTGATTATAGTGTTCTCTATTTCATTTTGGTGTTTATTTAGGGCTCCTATAATTTCATTTATTTGTTTTTGGGTTTTCTCATTTTCTTTGTTTTTGTTGTCTGAGAATTTCTTGAGTACCTCCTGTACGTTTTGATTGACCATGTCTAGCAACATCTCTATGAAATTCTCATTGATCATTTGTAGGATTTCTTCTTTCAGGTTTTTCTTGTCAGCTTCATTGGTTTCCTTGGTATAGTTTATCTTTGTTTTGTTGGAGTCTGGATCTGGGTGTCTGATTTCTTCCTTTCCCTCTGAATCCTGTACTAATTTATTTTGGGGGGGAGAATGGTTTCCATCCCTTTTTAGTCTTCCCACATTTCCAATAAGTACCATTTCTGTCCCTGGACTATGTGTAATTTAGTACTGAGTTACAATAGTAATACTAACAAAACCAAGAAAGAAGGAGAAAAAGCAGAAAGAAAAAGAAAGAGAAAAGATAAAAATAAAAAGAAACCAATGGAGAACCAAAGAAAACAGCAGGGAAAGATGGTGGACCATCAAACAGAAAACCAGACAGCCAAACCCTTAAAGAAAGGGAAAAAAAAATCACTAGTTCAGGAACAGTAGAATTGCATTTCTTAGTTGTTCTGGTGTTACTCCTTTAGCACCTAGTCCTCTGTCTGTGTCTCTTAAGCAGGGTTGGAGTCCTCCTGTGGGCAGCAGGTGGGTGGGGGTGCTGCAGCCTTGCGCAGTGGAGGCCTGGCAGAGTGGTGATCAGGTGGGCCTGCCTTATGGGGGCCTAATAGGGCAGCAATCCAGCAAGCCTTCAGAGTGGGGCCCTGGTGGGCCTGCAGTGCAGTCACCTGGTGGAGCGGTAATTGGTGGGCCTGTGGAGCAGGAGCCTGGAGGGCCTGTGTGCTGGGGGCCCAGGGGAGCAGAGATCTGGCTTCCTGTGTCACTGGGGCATGTCAGAGCTGTGGCCCTGTGGACCTGCAGAGTGGTGTCCTGGTTGGCCTAAAGAGCTGGGGTTTGGAGGAGTGGATATCCTGTAGTCCTTTGTAGTGGGAACTTAGTGGGTCTGTGCAGCAGGGGCCTGGCAGAGCAGAGTGGCAGCTCCACTGGCCTATGGTGTGGGGACTGTTCTTATAATAAATTTTGGCTTGGAGAAGACTTCCAAGAGCTAGGGATTCGTAGTGTCTAAGTTTTAGTTCTCCGTGGCGCTTTACCTCAGCCAAGAGTTCTCCAGCATCTCAGCAAGGTCCCTGATTCATGGAGCTCATGAAGTCTGCAGCTGTGTCCCCATTGCTATCTTGGATTCTCCAGTTTTTCCTTTAATTACCATTTCATCTTCAAGTTCTGAGATTCTGTCTTCCACTTGTTCTAGTCTGCTGGAGTGGGCTTCCATTGTGTTTTGTGTTTCTGTTTCATTCTTTTTTCTGAGGTTTTCCATATCATGGGTCATTTCCTCTTTAATTTTGTCAATTTTCACCATTAATTCATTTGTCTCTCTATTTATGGTGTTCTCTGTTTCACTTTGGTAAATATTTAGGGGTCCTATGAGTTCACATATTTGCTTTAGTGTCCTCTCATATTCTTTATTTTTAATGTCTTGGAATTTCTGAGTGCCCCCTGTATGTTTTGGTTGACCTTGTCTAGTAACATCTCCATGAAATTCTCAGTGATTTCTTGCTGGATTTCTTCTTTCAGGATGTTCTTGTAGGCTTTGTTGTGCTCCTTGGTATAGTCTATCTTCATTTTGTTGTAGTCTGGAATTGGGTATGTGTTTTCTTCATTTCCCTCTGGATCCTGTACTAATTTATTTTTGGAGGATGAATGGATTCCATCCCTTTTTTGTTTTCCCTTCATTCCATTTGGTGCTATTTCTGTCCCTGCTTTGTGTGTAATTTAGTATTAGCTAACTTACAATAGTAAAACTTATGAAAACAAGAAAGAAAGAGAAAAAAGAAAAAGACAGAAAAGAAAAAAATAGAACCAAATAAATCAACAGGGAGAGATAGTGGACTAACAGTGAACAAGACACACATTTAGAGAGAAATTTAAAAAAATATTCCTGGTTCAGGAACAGTAGAATTTCAGTCTTACTATTTCTGTTGTTACTCCTTTAGCATCCAATCCTGGTGTTGGTATTTAAGCAGTAGCTCTTTCATAGTCTCACCAGGTGGTTGGTTCAGGAAACATGCTTTGTGAGTCACTATCTGCCCTATTTCAGGCAGTGGCTTATGACTGCCTACTGTCAGCTGTCTACTTTTGCAGGCTTTGTTTACTGTTTTGTTTTTTTTTGTGGAGCGGGGGTTAGTCTGTCCAGGGGGCTGTACTGGTTTATCCCAGGAGTAGCTGTGGGAATACCATGTCCTGCTTCTTTGCCCACTTGTTGGTCTGTGTCTCCCAAGCAGGTTTGGAGCTAGCATCTGGCAGTACAGATTTCTCAATGTTACATGTTGTGGAGAAGCTTTGTACAGGATGGGTGTTTGGGGTGTTGGAGTTTTGCTTCTTGGTGTTTTTTTTCTGCCAGTGTGGCTCCAGTGTCCCAGCAAGATTTTTGATTTACAGAGCTCACACTGTCTGCTTCCTCCTTCTACTTGCCATCTTGGATCCCTCTATAGTACTTCTAAAAATATGTTCATCTGCCTCCAGCATGCTTATTTCTTTCCTATCCTGTCCATGTCACTCAGTGGTACCCACAAGTCTTCCAGTTGTTCAAACTGGATTTTATAGAGTGCTATATATCATGTCCAGCTTGCCAGACCACTGTCTTCCATTGCACCATCCTGGCACAAACGTCTTTCACTGAGCTCCCAGCTCTTCACCAGTGTCTCTTTAATCACTGCTATCAGGCCTAGATAGCAAAAGAATCAGCTCTTTCAAAGTACTCAAATGAGTATTCAACATTGTTCGCTTAAGAAAAAAATTAGGGAAAATCAAACATCTGAAATATTAGCTAAACCAATAACTATACATCAACTCAAATGGCATTTAGGAAAAGGGAATAAGAATGACATCTCACTTTATTAGCAGGATATTTTCAGGTAATAAGTTAGAATACAAACTACATGTATAGTATGGCATGTGTGGGGAGCAGCTAACAAAGAAGATAGGAATAGAGAAAATGCACACGGAAATGCCAATGGTTATTCCAGATGTTGAAATTAAAATATATATTTTTAATTTTATTTCCTTTCATATCTCTTATGCTTATTTCTATCTTCAAATGCATCTTCTGTTAACATGTATTACTCATACAATTAAGATACTATTAAAATTTGAATGAAAGACTTAGCTGAGATTTATATATACGTGTGTGTGTGTGTTTGTGTGTTTCCAAAATATATGTAACCCACACATATGCAATCATTTTTTCACTCAACATTACTTTTGCTAGCTTTTCTTTCCTAAAAAAGTGGAAATTTAAAAACCCAATAAACTGTTTCTCTTCACATATATTCTTCTTTTGAAATGAATTAATTGAAAGATTGAATGACTTATAGAATGATTAATTTAATTCACTGAAAAGTAAATTAAAATATATCTATCAAATAATAAACATAATAGTATCTTAGAATCATAAAGACTTTAGAAATCACACAATAAAGCTGGGAGCCAGTGGCTCAAGCAGGTAATCTTAGCTACTTAGGAGGCTGGGATCAAGAGAATAACTGTTTGAGGCCAACCCAGGCAAAAAATGTCTGAGATCCCATTTCAATCAATAGCTGGAAGTTTTGACAAACACCTGTCATTCAAAGCTATAGCAGGGCAGCTGTGATAGGGAAGGTAGCAGTCCAGGCCAGCCTGGGAAAAAAGCTAGACCTATCTCAAAATACCAGAGTAAAAAGGGCTTGAGATGTGGCTCAAACTATACAGAACCTGTCTCACAAACACGAAGTCGATTTGAGCATATACTTCCCAAACAACTACATAAGTTTCAAGACAGCAACAATTAAAGTAATTTAAGAAGCAATACAGTGAAATACCACATTTATCAACCACAAGCTCAATCTCCAGGACTGTGTAATTCTACATTATTCTAAAACCTACATAGAATTAGTAATTCACCTGGAATTAAGGCAAAGGCAAAACAAGGAACAAAATACTTAAATACTATGTTATACGTTCAATGCATATTATGCTACATGATATGGAGATAAGAGAAGGAAAAAACAAATATGTATAGATTATATACATTTATATAGTAGACATGGACATATATTTTTTCAAAACAATGTTAGAAATAGATATTCATTGCAATCACAGTTCTTTTTTCTATATCTGAATACATGGTCATAGCTAATACTTACAACTTCCTTCTTTTCTATCCACCATGCATTTCCTTTGCTTTCACCAAAGTAAAGTCATGGAATATATGTGGTGAATGACCCAAACTTTCATTTTTGAATGGTTTGGGACTTTGGAATTGATTTCTTACAATTTTCCATTGACTTTAATGCAGAATATGATGACAAAAAAATTCTCTGTATCCAAATAAACTTTTCCTTACCTTTCCTGTTAAGAATTAGCCCAATATCCTGTTAGTTGCTAAAATAAATAACACTAGGAAGCACGATATATCCTTTCTTAACTCAGAAGCTTGTAGGAACTATGAATTGTATTCTTAAGGGGATTTTTTTTTGTAGCTACCATAAATGAGATTGCTTTATTGATTTTTTTTCAATAAATTTTTACTATACTGCATAAAAATATAACTTTTGTGTGTTGAATTTTTGTCTTACATCCTTACTGTGTTGTGTCAGGGTTTTTCTTTAAATCCATATTGTTTAGGAGCAAGAATAATTTGAATTCCTCCTTTCCTATTTGGATACTCCTTGTTTCTTTTGTTTCTGCTCCAGCTTAGTATTCCAATGATATACTGAATAAGAATGGTGAAAAATGAACATGTTCATCTTGTTTCTGAACTTAAAAGAAAATAGTTCAGCTTTTCCTCATTCACTGTAATGTTGGCTGTGAGTTTATCATACTATTGTGTTGAGACATATTCCTTCTATATTGAAGTTTTTAGGAAATTTATCATGAAAGGATATTTAATTTTATCAAATTTTTTGTGCATTTATTGAAATAATCATTTGATTTTTTTCTTAATCTTGTTTATGTCATGTGTAATATTTATTTATTGCATGTGTTGGAATATGTTGTATATGTTTGCATCTCTAGAATAAACTACACTTGATCATGATTTATAATGTTTTTGATTTGCTGGTCGATTCTTGCTAGTACTGTGTTGATAATTTTTGCATCTGTGTTCATTAGAGATATTGGTCTGCAGTCATTTTGGTTGTGCCCTCATCAGGTTTTGGTATCATAGTAATGTTAGTCTAAAAGCATGAATTTGGCAGGAATCCTGAAATTGTTTGAAAAAGTTTGAGAACAGTGTGAATTGCTTCTTTAGGACTTGGTAAAATTCAGCAATGAAGCTATCTTGTCCTGAGTTTTCCTCTGTTGGGACACTTTTTATTACTGATTTAATTTTGTTATTTTATTTTACTGTCCTAGTGTTCTGTGTTCTGATTGTTCATTTTATAGGTTGTATATGTCCACAAATTTGTACTTTCCTTCTATAATTTCCAATTTCTTAGCATATAGTTGCTTGTAATAGTCTTAAATAATTCTTTGCATAACTATTGTACTATTTGAAATGTCTTCCTTTACATCTTTGATTTTATTTCTTTTGATATTTGATTTTTTTCTTTGTTAGCCTAGTTTAAGTTTGGTCAATTTTATCTAACAATTAACTCATTTCATTGACATTTTGTATTATATCTTAGTCTCTATTTGTGCTTTGATCTTTGTTCATCTACTAATCTTTTGTTTGTTTCTGGTGGTACTGGGGTCTATATTCAGGATTTCACATTTGATAGGCAGGCACTCGCCTGCTTCAACCGCACCTCCAGACCTTTTGCCATGATTATTTATTTTCTTTTAAAAATTTTTTATTATCGTTGTACTGGGGGTACATTGTGACATTTACAAAACTTCTTACAATATATCATAGTTGAATTCACCCACTCCTTCATTCTCCTTAGTCCTCCCTCCCCCTAGTCTTAGAATAGTTTCAACTGGTCTCATTTTCCCAATTACATATATTTCTAACATATTCACCCTCCTTCACCCTTTCCTTGTATCCTCCACACTTGCACTGGTCCCAGACTCTAGACAGGACTTGTTTTACCTTTCTGTTCTCTGTTTCTGATAAAAAGCATTTTTGTTTGTTTAAGATAGTTATATGGGGAGTTTCATTGTGACATTTCCATGTACATATGTATTATATTCTGAATTGGTTCATCCCCTCCATTTTTTTCCTTTCTACCTTAGTCCTCTTCTTATGGTGATTTCAACAGGTTTAAAAATTCTATATTCTTTCTTATATAGGAAGTACACCAACCATATTCACCTTCTTAACTTCCTTCTTTTACCCTTCCTCCCTGTTTGTGTGATCTGTTTTTCATAGTATTGCTTGTATTTGTATTGTGTCTATATTCCACATATGCAAGAAAACATGTGGACTTTGGCTTTCTGAACCTGGTTGGCTTCCCTTTTCAGGTAAATCTCAGTTTTTAAGGGGTCTTGGCTGGACCATGATACTCCTTATGTTTCCTACAGGTGGATGAAATAACAGATTCCCATTGAATTGGAGGTCTCAGGAACTTTGTTGCCCAGACTGGCTTTGAAATGCAATTTTCCCCATCTCAGCTACCTATGTAGCTAGTATGGGCTTGAGCCATGGTGCCTGCCTTCCTTCTAATTTTAAGTTTGATGTATTTTTGTTTTTCTAGTTCCTTGAGTTCTACCACTGTAATGCCATTTACCAGTGGAACCTGGGTGAGCAAAGCTGTAAAAAGATGAGGGGACTACTGAGTCCTGCTCAATAGCCACTTCAATGAAGTATACATTGCTTTTTATAAACTCCTTTTACACAGAGAGCATTTGGTCAGAAAAAGCATGCCAAGTATTACGTGTCAAGGGTGCATTAGCACAGGGAAGCACAGTTAAATTTAATTCTTTGTTATGTCTCCTTTAAAATGGGATCAGAGAAGCAGGAGAAGCACACGGTCAACATAACTTTCTTATTTACATCACAAAGTACACAAAGCCATCTGGGAACCTTGAATATTGTTTTCCTGGATGTCTGGCTTTCTCACAAGACCAGATACCAACTCACACAGGCACAGTTTGGTCTGAGACTTTTGCCCCAGATCCTTGGAGCTTTCTCACAAGGCCAAATACCAACTCACACACTCACAGGCACAGTGTGGTCCTGAGACTTTTGCCCCAGTTCCTTGGAGCTTTCTCACAAGGCCAGATGTCCACTCACACAGGCACGGTCCCACTGTTTGCTCTGACATGCCACTAGGATGATTATTTGAAATCTTACTTTTTAATATTGGTATTAGTCCCTGTAACTGTCTTTCTTAGAACTGTTTGCCTATATCCCGTATAATTTGGTGTATTATGTTTCTTTTCCATTGTTTGAAGAAATTTTGTATTTTCTCTCTATTTATTCATTGCACCTTTGGTCATGAAAAATAATATTTAATTTCCAGGTATTTATTCAATTTTTGTAGTGCCTCTTGTTTTTAGATACTAGCTTATGCCTACTGTGACCACACAAGACACATTATAGATTACATTTTGAATCTTTCAAGATATTTTTGTGGCTTAACATTTGGTCTGTCCTGGGGATCCATATGATGATAAAACAATGTATATTTTTCAGCTCTTGGATAAAACATTCTGTAAATGTATGCTAGGTCTGTTTTTCTGTTAGTAAAATTTAACTAATGTTTCCTTCTTGAAATTTTAATTGATATGATCTATTCATTGATGGAAGTAGAGTATTGGTTTCCCCACTCTGTTTGTATTAAAAACTATCTTACCTTTTGTGGCTAATAATATTTGGCTTTTATAACTTTATGCTCCTGCCTTGGGTGTGTATATAATTGTCCTTTGTTTTGTTGAATTGTTTCCCTTATTTTTTAGTTTGCTTTGTCTAGTTGTATATTTTTTGACCTAGCGTTTGGTTTATCTGATAGAAATATAGCTACTTGTATACTTTTTTGTTTCAACTTGCTTAGTTTATTTTTTTCCATCTCTTTATTTTCACTAACTGTGTGTCCTTAATGGTGAGGTGAGTGGATTTTTTTCTTGGTAGGTGAAATGAAACTTTCTGCATCTATTCATCCCATCTGAACCATTTAATTGGTGGGTATATCTACTTACATTCAAGACAAGCAAGTACTTTTGTCATTTTGTTGATTTTTCTGGTTGTTCTTTAAATCCTTTATTCCCTTCTTCCATTATATTTGTTAATCCTTATGGTTTTGTGACTTTTTTTGACAGGATTTGATCCTCTTTCCTTTCTATTTTGCATTACTTCTCTGTTGGTTAATTGTGTATTTGTGTGTGTGTTTTCATGATGATAGTTATGATTCTTTTGTTCTTAATGTAATATTAGGGATAATCTGAAGCATTTTTTGTAGGGCTGATCTTGTGGTGACAATTTCCTTAATTTTTTTGTCTTGGAAACAATAAATATTCCTTTCATTTCTGAAGGATAGTTTTGCTAGGTGTAATTAGTATTCTTGGGTAGCAGGTTACTTTTTCTTCCAAGACTATGAGTATATCTTCCCGTTCTCTCCTAGCTGATGAAATTTTGCTGAGAAATTTGCTGTTAGTGTAGTAGGGCATCTTTTATACACGATTTTTCCTTGCTATTTTTATAGTTATTTTTTCCTGTATGTTTGACATCTGATCAATATATATCTTAAGAAGATGTATTTTGGTTGCCTCCATTGGTGTTCTTTAGGCTTCCTCTGCCTGAAATTCTGTATCTTTACAAAGATATGGAAAACATTTAGCAATTATTTTGTTAAATGAGTTTTCTATGCCTTTCCATTCTATTCTCTTTTTGGGAGAATTATAATGGATTATTTTGCTCACTTGTGCCCCATTGGTCTCAAAGGCTTTTTCACTTTGAGTTTCCTTTTCTTGGCCACATTATTTCATAAGACTTGTCTTCAGGATTGGAATTTATTTCTGTTACTCACTCTGTTCATTTTTTCAGAAACACCATGGGACTTTCTTTTATTTTGTCTATTGATCCCTTTAGCTCCAATATTTATGTTTGTTTTCTACTTTATTTTTGATCCCTATAACTGTTAAATTTCTCATTTATGTGATGAATTGTCTTCATAAATTCATTGAACTGTCTGTTTCTATTCTCTTGAGTTTCACTGAGTTCCTTATGTGATATGTAATCATCTTGTGAGAAAGTTATTTTTTTAACTCTGGAAGTGTCATGTTACCTTGATATTCCACTTCTTTTGTTCATAGGGTGATATTTGTACCTCTGTTGGATCACGTGCCTCTACCAATTTTATATGGTGGATTTCATAGGAAGATTTCTCCTGATGACATATCCTATGGCATTGGACAGTCTGTTAGCTTTTTTTTCCATATGAGCAGTTCAGTGTACTGTGTGTGTAGCTTCTTAAGCCATTATGAATGTTATTGACATCTGTGGGATTCTCTGTGGCCTGGATTCCAGAGTTTATGGGACTATACACTCTAGTAGGATAAAGATGTTTTAGGTGAGATAGGTTCACTGGTGGCTCTTGCTTTATATGTGGTACATGGCACTTGTACCATGACCATGGAACTTTGTAATTTTCATTGATCACAAGGTATCATGTGGCTTTCCGGGCACTCCATGTAGGTAAAGCAGGACTGGATCAGCAGCCAAGGTGTGGAACCTATTAGATTATGAATGTTTATAGGGCTAGGGCCCTGATATAGCTTGGATTGTGAATGTCTCCCAGATCGCCATGTGTTAAAGAGCTGGTCCCCTTTGCATGGCACAACAAGGAGGTGGTAGAATCTTCAGGAGTTGGGACATAGCAAAAAGAAGTTAAGTCACTGAGAGCTTGTTCTCAAAGTGTATTAAGGGACTCCCATTTCTTCTTCTTCTTTTTTCTTTTGGTCTCTGGCCATGGGGTGAATGGGATTCCTTTGCCACACACTTCTGTCTTGAAGTACTTCTTTACATAAGCCCAAAAGTTACAGAGTCAATCAAGTATGGACTAAAACTTCCAAAACTATAAGTGAAAACAAATCTTTCCATGTTTACATTGATTTTCTTGGGTATTTTATAATAATAATGGATAATGACAGGTGTTGGCCATTTATCTCAGGGCTGCCACAGTACTAAGCCATGCCTGTGGGCCATTCTGTGCATCTACAAGGATCTAAGGGGTGCCTGGGTGATTTTGTAGGTTCTACAGAGTCAATCTTTGTGATGTGGTCCACTGACATGCTTCCTAGGGCCCTGAGTTTCTTGGGGGCCTTAGTGCTCTGTGTCACCCAAAGAAAATTACTTAGGTGATTCCTGGTGCAGCGGTTGGGTGGACAAGGACAACTGACTATTGCCTAGGGAACTCTGCACTGACACACTCAGGGTGGATTACCAAGGTGTTCGCTGAGGTTATGTGAGAGTGGGTAGGGTCACACAGATACTTCATAAGGCTAAGTTAGCTGAGCTACTAGGTTCAGCTGCCTGGATGTTTCACAGAACCCTGAATGGACTGGTTCCCAGGATACATCTGTGCATCAGGACCTTGGATCAGGGAAGATTCTGGTATAGACTCTTCCTCTGTAAAATGGTGTTATAACCTGTCAATGCCTCAAACTGGGTTTGGTGTTTGCATGACTTCAATCTTCTCCAACAGCTAATACTTATGGTGTTTATGATGTAAATTGTGACAGCGGGGGCCCTGCTTCTTACCCTCTTCCATCTTTGTTCAGAATTTATTTCAAGAGACAGGACAGAAGATACTGTGTTTTCAACTCTCCTTTTGGTAAGGCCATCTTATATCTCTGTTTTTCTCAATGTCTTTGCCACAGTTTTGTGACACCCCAGATCTCAGTCTCAAACACTCCAGGGAATTAACTATAATCCTCATTTTGTTCTGGGATTTTGCTCCTGTCTTGTACTTTGAGTTTCTACAAATATAAACCTAAATATCTCTTAGGTTATTTTGTCCAAGTCTGGTATCTTGTAAAAGGGAGAGACAGTCAAGATTTGTCTGATTATATTAGTCTATTCAGACCATCAGAACACCCCAGACTAGGTGGCTTCAGCAATAAGCAATTATTGTTTTCTTTTATTTTAGAATCTGGAATTATTTTTTTTCATTGTTTTTCTATTATTTACTTATTAGCATATTATAGTTATACCTGGGGAGCATTGTGACATTTTCAAAAGTTTTTACCATATGTCACATCTTCCAATTTCTTCTTTAGAAGAGTTTCAGTAAGTGTAATTGTTCTTAGAAGAGTTTCAGCAGGTCTAATTGTTCCATTTTTATACATGATCAAGGTGTTAACTAGGTTACTTTCTGCTAAACTCAAAAAAAATCAATGACCCAATGAAGAAATGGACCAATGAATGAGCAGAGCTTTTCCAAAGGAAGAAGTTCAAATGGCTAAAAAACACATGAAGAAATGTTCAACATCCCTGGTCATAAAGGAAATGATAATTAAAACTATGTTAAGATTCCATCTCACTCCTGTTAGAATGGCTATCATCAAGAACACAAATAACACCAAATGTCGGCAAGGATGTAGGGGGCAAGGAACACTCATACACTGCTGGTGAGAATTTAAATTAGTGGAATCACTATGGAAAACAGTGTGGAAGCTCCTCAAAAACCTGAAAATAGACATGCCATATGATCCAGCAAGTCCACTCCTAAGGTTATATACGAAGGAATGTAAGTCAGTTTACAATAAAGGTACCTGCACACCCATGTTTATTGCAGTGTTATTCACTTCACAAGTTAAGCTGTGGAAACAGCCAAGTTGCCCCACTATTGATAAGTGAATTAAGAAAATGTGGGATTTATACACAATGCAATTTTATTCAGCCATAGAGTAGAATGAAATTTTGTTGTTTGCAGGTAAATGGATGGAACTGGAGAACATTACCTTAAGTGAAGTTAACCAGGTTCAGAAGGCAAAATGCTACATGTTTTTCTCTCATATGTGGAATATAAAAATAAAACAAATATAGCAGTATCATGAAAAACAGATCACACTAAGGGGAGGTCACATACAAGAGAGGGAGGATGAAAAAAGGAAGTTAAAATGTGAAAATGGTTGATGTACTCTCTATAGTAGAATGAATATAGAATTTTTAAACCTGTTGAAACAACCATAAAAAGGGGATTAAGGTGGAAAGAAGAAAAATAGAAATGAACCAATTCAGGTTATAATACATATATACATGAAAATGTCTTGAAAAAACCTCCCTGTGTAGTTATCTTAAACAAGCAAAAATGTCATTTTTTTTCTACAAAATTGGACAAGAGAGCAGAACAGGTCCTGCCTTGGGGGTTGGTATCAGTGGGAGGGGGTAGGAGAAGAGAAAGAGCAGGAGAGGGTGAATACAGTGCAAATACTCTGTACACATATATGTAAATAGGCAAATGATACTTGTAGAAACTATTCCAGTTTGGATTATTTCCTTTCCTCCAATGCTTAGTCACCTTAGTAAAAGTCAGTAGTCACATTGAATAAGGCTGAAAGAAAAATAGCAGAATTATTTTTGGTAATCTTGCAGCATCATTTCTCAATAGAACCTAGCCTCCTATCCATGTAAACCATTCTAAACCTGTAAAATTGCTCTCAAGTCTGGGAATTAATTGAACGGTATAACTTTGTTTTATGATTCTGGTTAAGTGTACATGTACTTGACCTAGAAATTTTCTTCTCATAGACAAAAGTAAGAATTTAGTACGTTTACTGTCTTTTCTCTCTAAGTAAACCATGATATAATAAACAGCTCTAACGGCTTGCACAAGTCAAACTATTTTGATTGACGCTGTTTACTATGGTAACCATGACCACTATTTCATTGTGTATTGTATGCTGTCACTTGACTCCTATAACCCTGTGAACAAATTTCTTCTGTTGTAGTTATTTCCCAATTCAGTGACAGGAGCCCCCTCTATAAGTTCTAACCTAGGGCAAAGAGTAATTGCCATGCTCTTCAAAGATGCTGAGGTTATCTTACAAATTTATTTCTCACAGTCATTTTGAAATTGTGTCCTGTGGAACCTTCTAGTGTGAATAGATATTATGTGTCAATCCATTCTAATATTCAAATATCTCTAAGCCTTTGTACCCATTCCTCTACAACAAACAGATGCACATCTGGTAATTCAAATTCATTCAATGTTGCCCATCTTATGTTCCATGTTACAGCCAATTAACCAAACAAACTTTTAGAGTCTTTTATTCATATTATTATTTGGATTACTGTGTATTTTCATTAGCATATATTTATTGTACAAAAGTAATTCATTGTGATATTTCCATACATGCATATAATGCACTTTGATCAAGTTAAGCAACTCTTTCTTATGTAATTTCCCTTACCCCCTTTAAAAAAGATTTTATTATTTTATTTTCAATGTAATGTATGATATATTTTGATCATTTCACCCCTACTTCAACTTCTCTTTTCTTTTCAAAGAATCAACTTTGTTTCATTAATTCTTTTATTGTTCTTTTAGTTTCCTTTTCATTAATTTCTGCCCTGGTTTTTATTATTTCTTTCCACGTACTGCTTTTGGGTTTGGCTTGTTTTTCTAAGAGCTTGATATGCATTGGTAGGTTATGTATTTGAGAATTCTTAGGTTTTTTGTTTGTTTATTTATTTGTTTTAATGTAAGTTCTCATAGCTATAAAAATTCCTCTTGCTTCTGCCTTTGTTGTGTCCCAATTGTCCTGGTAAGTTGTGTTTTTATTTTCATTTATTTGATAATCCATTAATCATTCAAAAGTGAATTGTTCAACCTCTATGTTTTTGCATACTATCTGTGTTTCTGTTGTTACAGGTTTCTAATTTGATTACATTGTGATTTGATAAAATGAGGAAGTTATTTCAATTTTATTATATTTATTAAAACTTACTTTATTCCTTTAAATATCAATTTTGGAGAAAATTCCATAGATTGATGAGAAGGATGTATATTTTATAGCTTTGTGTTATATTATTCTGTAAATGTTTGTTAATCCATTTGATCTATAGTGTCTTTTACTTCTGAAGTTTCCGTATTGATTTTTTTGTCTGAATGACTTGCATATTGGTGAGAGTGGAGTATTAAAGCTATCCCCTTTTATTGTATTAGGATCTATCTGAGCTTTTATGTCCACTAGTGGTTCATTTATAAAATTGAGTGAACCAAGATTTGGTACAATATGTTTATAATTTTTTTTTTGTGTGTGTTTACTTATTTATTTCTTTTTTTTTCATTTTTCTTTTATTATTCATATGTGCATACAAGGCTTGGTTCATATCTCCCCCCTGCCCCCACCCCCTCCCTTACCACCCACTCCACCCCCTCCTGCTCCCCCCCTCAATACTCAGCAGAAATTATTTTGCCCTTATCTCTAATTTTGTTGTAGAGAGAGTATAAGCAATAATAGGAAGGAACAAGGGGTTTTGCTGGTTGAGATAAGGATAGCTATATAAGGCATTGACTCACATTGATTTCCTGTGCGTGGGTGTTACCTTCTAGGTTAATTATTTTTGATCTAACCTTTTCTCTAGTACCTGTTCCCCTTTTCCTATTGGCCTCAGTTGCTTTAAGGTATCTGCTTTAGTTTCTCTGCGTTAAGGGCAACAAATGCTAGCTAGTTTTTTAGGTGTCTTATCTATCCTCACCCCTCCCTTGTGTGCTCTCGCTTTTATCAACAAGTCCAATCCCCTTGTTGTGTTTGCCCTTGATCTAATGTCCACATATGAGGGAGAACATACGATTTTTGGTTTTTTGAGCCAGGCTAACCTCACTCAGAATGATGTTCTCCAATTCCATCCATTTACCAGCGAATGATAACATTTTGTTCTTCTCCATGGCTGTATAGACTAGTACAACCACTCTGGAAAAAAATTTGGAGGCTACTTAAAAATCTGGACATCGATCTACCATTTGATCCAGCAATACCACTCTTGGGGATATACCCAAAAGACTGTTACTCCAGAGGCACCTGCACATCCATGTTTATTGCGGCACTATTCACAATAGCCAAGTTATGGAAACAGCCAAGATGCCCCAGCACTGACGAATGGATTAAGAAAATGTGGTATCTATACACAATGGAATTTTATAATTTTTATATTCTCCTGATTGATTGTTCCCTTTATCAATATAAATTAACCTTTTTTTCCACTCTGATTAATTTAGTTTTGAAGTCTGCTTTGTCAGGTATAAGTTTAGCTACTTCTGCCTGCTTTTGGATTGCATTGACTTGGAAAATCTTTTTCCATCCTTTCACATTAAGCTTGTGTTTGTATTTGCCAGTGATGTATGTTTCTTTCGGCAACAAATACTTGGATCTTGGTTTTTTAATTGAGTCTACCACTTTGTGTCTTTGGGTTGGAGAATTGAGATCATTAGCATTCAGAGTTATGATTCAAATGTAGGTATTTTTTCCCACCATTTTATTGTTTTTGTAGTGTTTGATACCTCCCTATTCCTCAATTGCTCATTATGTTTCCCACATAGCCAGGATGATAGTCATCTAGTGGGATTTATTCTTTCTCATGTTTTCATAGTTGCATTTAACTTCCACTTCTGTGTATAGGATTCTTTTAATTATGTTTTATGGTATTGATTTAGTGGTCATAATACAAAAGCTTTAGCTTTTGTTTATCATGGAACGTTCTCATTTCACCTTTAATTATGATTGACAACTTTGCTCAGCACAATAATCTAGATTGGCAGTTATTTTTTTTCAGGGCTTGAAATACATCAATCCATTCTCTTCTTGCTTTTAAATTTTCTGTTGAGAAATCTGCTATTATGGGCCAGGCATGATAGCTCATGCCTGTAATCCTAACTAATTATGAAAAAGAGATCTGGAAGATTACCATTTAAGGCCAGCCTAGGCAAAAAGTTCACAAAACCCCAACTCAACCAATAAAAAGCTGGTCATGGTCATGTTTGACTATCATCCTGGCTATGTGGGAAACATAAATAGGAGGATTTTTGGTTCAGGTTTGCTCCAGCATTAACGTGTGACCCTATCTCAAAATTAACCAAAGCAAAAAGGGCTGAGGGTCTGGTTAAAGTGGTAGAATAACTGCTTAGCTTGCATAAGGCCCTAGGTTTAAAAATTAGCACAGCAAAAGGAAGAAAAGAAGCAATCTATTGTTATTCTCATCAGTTTGCCTTTATAGGTGATTTGATGCTTTTCTGTTTCAGCTTTCAGTATTCCTTCTTTGTTCTGTATACTTAATGTTTTAATTATGATATGATTTTGGAAGGTTCTATTCTGGTCTTGTTGGAATTTGCAACTGAATGACTTTCTCTTTCTTAAGATTGGGGAAGTTTTCTGCTATGGCTTTATTTAATGTTTTCTTTACCTTTAGTTTCTAACTCTTCTCTTTCTTCTAACCCTGTGATTTGTATGTTTGGTCTTTTAATGTTGTCCCACAGGTCTTGCATTTTCTATTCACACATGTTAATTATCTTTATCTGATTTTTCTAATAAATCTACCACATTTTCAAGCTCTGATTTTCTGTCTTCCATTTGATCCTGAAGAAGCTTCAACTGAGTTTTTTATTTGCATTATTGAGTTTTCATTTGTGGAATTTGAATTTGATTTTTCAAGATTTGTGTACCTTTATTATGTTCCCCTTTTATATATTGCACTGTATTCCTGTTTATTTGTATCCACCTTTAATTCATTTTGCTGTTGATTTGTATTGTTTGAATTCTTTCAGAGGTTTATATATGTCCTCTTTAATTTTGCTGATCATTGTTAACATCATTCTTTAGAGTTCAGTATCTGAGCTTTTATTCACTCAAATCCTTTAATAAGGTATTATTGCTTTTTATATGTTTTTCTTATCTCATTTTTCTGCATTGAGATTTGTTCATCTGAAATCAAGCCATTGTTAGGAAGTTTTAATCACCTGTATCCTTTCAGTTGAATCATTCCCTATGTTTTGGCAAGAATGTATCATGGCAGAGTTCACGTGCTCTTTCTTGCCACTAACCTGGGTGTATAATTCACCAATAACAAATTCATTAACTCAAAGGCAACTCAGATATTTACATGAAGTAATAAACAACTAGAGCTATCATCAATGTGCCTAACAATATTATTTATGAAAGGGAGTATGGTTCTTATATGTTGCACTAAAATTTAGAGTATAGATTTTGGATCTTTAAATTAACTAGTAAAAATAAGGATGGTGGGTGAGAGAAGTGAAAAGGAAAAAGGAAGTTAGGGAAAAAGTGGGTGAAATATGAGATGAAGATAAATGAAATAAGTGTGAGTGAATATAGTTTAGCTATTTTGGAGAAAGATGTTATACTCTGGGATAGGAAAAAGTTTGAACAATTAAAAATGAAAAAAGACAAAAAGCAAACAAAACAACATAAAAGGAGGTTGAATAAAGTACCCAGAAAAATTTCTATAAAAGAGAAATAGAAAAAGTAAAAGTCAGTATTTCTTCCTTGAAGAACAGAGTGTGTGCCATCTGTGCTCCACCATCCCAGTAGGTATTCTCCAATCTCTGGCCTTCAGTCTGTGGCTCTGTGTGTTTACTAGGTAATTGCTTCTGGGACTTGAATTGTCTTGGTTTCCCCTCTGAGTGAAGCCATGGTTAGTTATTGTTCTGGATCAGGGGTTCCAGCTGGGATGAGGCCTGCAGTGTAGCAGCAACTCCCAGGGACTGGGTTGCTTGGGAGGTTGGGCAACTATGTTCTATTCCAGGGATTCTGGTGGTGGTGGTAGGAAAGTTCCAGGCACATGAAAGAACAAATAAGGTGAGAGTACAGGGGCATAAAAACAGGTAGTGAATCAGAGAGCATTCTATCAAGTGTGCCCACTCTTAGCCTGCACGTTGCTCTATATAGGGGATCTCAGTGGCTGCTCTTGCTTGTCCTTAGTGGGCCTATTCCTTTTGTACCTAGGCCTCCAGTTTGATGTTTAGTCTGCAGAGTAGAAAGCAGATAGCTCTTGTTACATGTATACATGCTGGGCTGGAAGGCAGGTTTAGGAGTATAGCCAGTGTTTTTATGCTTTTTCTCCTAGGTATGAAACTCAGAGGCTGTGTGTTTCATGTTTAAATGGTTTTGTGGTCTGTGATGAATGTATCTTACAGAGAGGTTTGTGGACAGTCATATATATATACCTGGCTTGGCAGTGGGTTTAGGTAGGTAGTTGGATAAGGGGACATTTGTTGGGCTTGCTCATTTTCACACCTGTCTTTTGCCCTGGCTGAGAATCACACAGTAACTGGTTGGCTTCCATTTGGCCAGGATAAGGCTTTCTGTCTTATGCTTAGGTAGCTCTTACTACAAATATGCTGGATGGTGAGTCTAGGAATGGAGCAGTTCAAGTTGTGCTTTCATAAGGACACTCTAGTGTCTTTGTTTCTTTTATAGGTCTAAAGTTCAATATTTTTGTTCTCTCTAGCACTGTCTGTTGATACTTTTAGTGTAGCTCTCATCTGGCTTATTAACTTGTCTACCGTTCCTTTAAGACATGTGCCTACAGTTTCTTTTCTGGATAGTGGAAACACAGGAAATGTGGGTGACTGAAATCCATCATCTTTTTTCATCTTCTAGAGCCTTTTGTTGCATTCTAAGTCACAACAGATCTCAGAATCTCTGCTTAGCATGATAATATCAATAAATCCAGTCTTGTCTAGTTTTATTGTTAACTATTATCCATACATTTGTCTGGATTTCTGTCTGTATAAATTAGAAAATTCAAGTAATTCCTTCAAAGGGTAGCAAATTTCCTCATGTATCACACTTTGTAACTGACCTTACAGACGTAATGGGACATGTGTATGTGATGAGAAGAAGCAGCGGTGTTTAACAAAACAACTGACTCAGGGGAAGTCATTATAATTTCTTCAGTTAATGCAGATTAAATCTCTACAGATGGATATGAAGAGTCTGCTTCTACTGGCAAAGAAGAGTCGTCAGAATTAGCAACAAAATGTACCCACCTTACTCAGCATATATCTGTATGATTTTATTCAAACCTTCAGATACACATTCCTTCCCAATTAATGCCCAAACACAATGGTAGATGCTCAAAGGGGCGATAATTATTTTTGGATTTTAATCAGGTACTGTCTAGATAAGAGGCTGAATTAGGTTTACAGCAAACTCAGCCTAAAGTTACAGAAGATAAATACATTTTGAGACAAGTTTTCAGGTCTTTAATACAGTGCTTGAGCTCATCCCTATATCTCCACATGTTATCCAGCAACATGAGGAGCAATATCAATGTATTTCCTAGTTTTGCAAAAATGTTTGAAAATATTTTACATAGTGAACTAAATATTTTGACTTACAAGTATTTTATTAGAACTATTCATTAGTGATATTTTGTGTATCTATTATCACACCATACTTTGAAAACCAGTATTACTTATAGTAATGAAAATATTTATTAGTATCTTCAAATCTAATCAGATTAGTGAACAAATTAAAAGAGCCCCAGTACTTATTGAGAATATTAATCTTTAAAATTCCTCTATAACCACTAGAATAATAAATCTGTATCCCTGAGGGTTTATCAGACATAAAATGAATAGAAAATGTGTGTTGAGAGACAGTGGCAGAGAGAGAGAGAGAGAGAGAGAGAGAGAGAGAGAGAGAGAGAGAGAGAGAGATTTTATGTGATTGGGCCATACAATTATGGAGACTGGAAAGATCAAAATGTAAGGGTTGGCCAGAATCTATGTTGAAGTTCATGTATGAAGATGATCCCCTGGCAAGGACCTGTCTTAATCAGAAGATACAGCCTTCATCAAGCTGGACTAGGCCCACTTACATTACAGAGGGCAATCTGCTTTACTTAGAGTTTGCTTATTAAATGTTAATCTCATTCAAAAACACCCTCTCAGATACACATAAAATAATAATTTATCAAATACCTGTGCACTTTGGCCTGGACAATTTGACTGATAAAATGAGTAAACACAAACATTTTGGGAAAATACATAGATTAGGAGCAATCTCATGGTATAGAGTCATTTTTAGAAAGACTTGAAAGAGACAAATTATGCAAGCATAAAACTGAGGAAAAAATACTTCTTTTGCATAATGAATAGCATGTTCAAAAGACCTACTGCAGGAATATATGTAGCATATTGTAGAAAGAACTGAGTCTAGTAGCCAGAAATTTATGTCAGAGAGGTGATGGCTTTCCAATCAGGGATGGTCTTATATCTATAAGAACTTTCACTTTTATTTTGACTATGAAGTAAATTATTTCAGGATTTTTTGTTTTGCTGGTACTGAGGTTTGAACTAATGGCTTCAGGCTTGCAAAGCAGGCACTTTAGCCCTTGATTTGAACTTCTAGTCCATTTTACTGTAATTATTTTGGAGAAGGTGGTCTCACAAACTGTTTACCTCAGCTTGTCTGTAACCATGGTCCTCACAGTCTCAGCCTTCCAAGTAGCTAGGATTATAGGTGTGAGCCACTGGTGCCTGACTTTGTTTCAGGATTCATAATCAGAAGAGTAGAATGGCAAAACTGGAAATAGAGCTTGGAAATCACTTTTGTTTGTCCAAGATTGTCATGGTATTGGCACCAGAAGTTTGGAATCCTGAAAAACTCCTTAGTCTAAGTAAAAAAAAACATTGACAATAATAAGAGTCTACAAAAATATTCAATTATGCATTTGATATATTGTAAGAATTTTTGTAACTGCAATAATGTACACCCACCCAGCACAATAATATTTTTTATTCAAAAAAAGTACTGGTGATTAGCAGGAAGATAATAGCAGAGGAAGAGAAAACAAGTGATTAGATTTTGGATACCTTAGGTATAGAGAACTGAGAGGAAATTTGGTGGAGTGTATGGACCACGAAGCAAGGGAAGAATCTAAAGATAAATTTTAAGTTTTAGTCCTGAGGCACTGGAAGCATGAAGTTTCTACTTTGTCATAAGTGAAATACTGAGTGATATCAGGTCAGATTTATGGATGTGGTGAGGACCTACAAACTTCAGTTTATTTTTAAAGCTCATATAACTAACATCCAGATGAAGAAACAAGATAACCTGAAACCTTAAACCTCCATCTGCTCTTTCTAAAAACTATCACCCTGAAGATTATCGATGTGTTAATTTCAAAACCATTGCTATTTTTCCTGTTTTTATGCAAAATTAATTGGAGGTATTTTTTTGCTTCTAACTTTTATACATCATTGTACCTCTTATCTTATTCTATGTTATTTTGAGTTGTTGCAGTAAGCATGAATCTACTTTCATGCTTTCCCCATATTTCTACTCTATTAGAGTATGCTGTCTCATAACACACAATACTAAGATATGAAGATTATCCTGGTGGGCCTGACTTAATCACATAAGCTCTCTTTAAAAATGAGAGTGTTCTTTGAATGGTTAAGAAGGAATTAGATACTTGAGGCAAAAGAAAGGACTCACTTACAAATAGCTCTTTTTAAGAGTAGTTTTAGGTTCATAGAAAAATGAACATAAAATATCCTCCCAAAAGGTCAATGTGTTGAAGTCTTTGTCCCTAGCTGGCTACATTTTTGAAAACTGATTGAGTCATTGAAGTTTTAATTAATCAACAGACTTAGTCTATTGATGAGTTCATATTTGAACTGGCTATTAGGAGTTAGGGTATAGTGAGAAAAAGTAGGTCACTTAAGGGTGTGCCTTCAAAGGATACATCTTGTTCCCAGACCCTTCATCTTTTTCTCTCTGCTTCCTGGCTCCCATGAGGTGAGCAATACTCTCTTCCATGATGCATTGTCTCACACTAGGCCCATAACAGTGGAACAAGTCATACATGGACTGAAGCCTCTGAAACCATGACTCAATATCAGTCTTTCCTCCTTGAAAGAGGAAAAAATCCAGATGAAGTTGATTTTCCTTTAAATTGATTTTCTCAGATATTTTTTAACAGTCACAAAAAGTTTATTAACACTGTAGCAAATGATGAATCTATATGGACACATTGCAATTACTCAGAGTCCACAATTTAAACTGGGTTCAATCTTGGTGTATATTATATAGGTTTTGACAAATGTGTGGTAGCATGTGCTGACCATTATAGTGTTATATAGACTAGTTTCATTGACCTGAAATTTCTCTATGTTCAGCCTATTTATCCCACCTACCTCCCTCTGTGTGACAATGACTGATCCTTTTATTATATTTACAGTGTTGCCTTTTGCAGAGTGTTGTGTATTTGGAACCATGCAGTATGTAGCTTTTTCAGATTGCCTTTGTACACTTAATACTATACATTTAAATTTCCTCCATTTTTCTTCTGGTTTGATAGTTATTTCTTTTTAGTGATCAATGATATTTTACTGTCACAGTATACCACAGTTTATCCATTCACTTATTGCAGTATGGCTTGCTTATTTTCAAATTTGCCATTTATTAAAAAAAAAAGCTGCTCTAAATATCTGTATTCAGGCTTCTGTACGGTCATAAGTTTTCAACTTCTTTAGCTAAAGGAATGTGATTTCTGGATCATATGCTAAAAGTGTGTTCAGTTTCATCAGAAGCTGCCAAGCTACCTTCCAAAGTGACTACACTATTATTGCAGTCACACCATTGGGCAATGCAATGACATCATGTTGCTCTGTCATTCTTTACTGGCATTTGATGATGTCAATGTTCTTGATTTGGGCCATTCTAATAGGGTTAAACTGAAATGACATTGTATCAATTTGCATTTTCCTGATGATATGGAAGGTGGAATATCTTTTATATGTTTTGCTCATTATGTGTATATCTTTGGCACAGTGACTATTAAGTTCCTGGCCCATTTTTTATCAGATTGTTCAGTTTTTATTGTTGACTTATAAATGTTTTTTGTGTAGTTTGTGTACACTGTTCTTTATTGGCTATGTCTTTTGAAAATTTATTCTTCCAGTCTGTTGCCTATCTTTTCTTTCACCTGACAGTTTCTTTTACAGTTAAACACAAATTTTAATTATAATTATTTGAGATTATTATTTTTATTATCTTTTCTTTCATAAATTATGCCTTCATTGTCACATTTAAGAATCCATTACTTAACTCTTAATCATCTAGATTTTCTCTCATGTCATTTTCTGGGAATTCAATAGTTTTGTATTTTACATCTAGATTCATGATCCATCACCCATTAATTTTTTGGAAAATTAAAAAAGAATCCATAAGATTCTTTTTTTTGTGCTGATGGTCAGTTGTTTCAGTACTGAAAAGACTGTTTTTTCTCCATTACATTGTCTTTTCTCTTTGATCAAATATTAGTTAACTAAATTTATGTGGAACTATTTCTAGGTTCTTTTTCAGTTCCATTGATTACCTCCTATTTTAACAATTCTATACAGTCTTGATTATTCCATACTTATACTAAGTCTTGAAGTCAAGTAATACCAATTCTCCAACTTTATCTTTCCCTTTAAATTGTATTAGCTATTTTGAGTCTTTTACTTCTTCATGTAAAATTGAGATGATTTCATTACCCACAAAAATAACTTTCTGAGATTTTGAATTGGAATTGTATCAGGTTTATAAATCAATTTGGAAAGAACTGACATTTTAACACTGTTAAGCCTTGTCTATGGTCATGCAATATTCCTCTATTCTTATTTCTTAGATTTCTTTCAAAAACAGATTTGTAATTTCCCCCATAAAGATCTTGAAACATTTTATTAGATTTATAACTAAATATTTCTTATTTGGGGGAGACACTAATACAAATGTTATTATGCTTTGCTTTTAAAATTCCACTTCTCCATTGCTTATATATAGAAAAGGAATTAACTGTTGTATACTAGCTTTATGTCTTGCAATGCTACTAAAATCACTGATTAATACCATTTTCTTATTTCCTTCATATGTTCTACATAGAAAAAACATGACATTTGTAAACAAACACATTCTTTATTTTTTCTTTCCCAAACCATATAATTTTATTTCTTATTATTGCATTTTCAAACATTTCCATTATGATGCAAGAGAAGAGTGAAGATACCCAACATTCTTGCCTTTTTCCTGATCTTTGTGGGAAAGATTATAATTTTTCAACATTATTTGTGATTTTTGGTTGTGTTTGTCAATTAACTCTTGCTAATTTTACCATAGAGATAACTTGATGCAAGGAATGAATAAGCTTTTGGAACTAACAGTAGCACATGACATGAACTAGTAGTCTGCAAAAAAACCAGTGAATTTTAAAATGGGTTTTCCCCCAGAATCTCCAGGCAAGAGCTCAGTCTGGCAGGACCTTTATTTTTGTTTTGAGATATCCCTGAACAGAGAAACTAGGCAGGCCATCCCAAGATTTATGCTTTGTCCAACTGTGAGATAACAAATTATTTTGTTTTAAACTGCTACATTTGTGCCTATTTATATATCAGTAATTGAAAATAAGTATAGTAGCTTAATGTTTTTCCACTGTACTAACAGATCATAATATATTTATTCATTACATATGTTTTGGGCTTTGGGTAGTTTCCACTTTGTGGTAATCATGAATAAAACTGCTATAAACATTTCATGGACTTTTTCATTGTATATAAACATTCATTTCTCTTGGATATATATTTAAGATTAAGATTCCTACATATTAGATTATGTATATATACAGCTATTGTAGACAATGTACTACCAGAGAGTTTTCAAAACTCCTCATGTTTACTACAATCTCATTAAGACTAAATAAAAATTTAATTGCTATGCAAATTTTCCATTGCTCTGTACATCAAAGTCTTTCATATCATGCATCCTTGTGGGCTTGTAGTAATATATTATTTTGGTTTTGGTTCATGTTCCTAATGAACTTGCATTTTTCTAGTGTTTCAATTATTTAAATATTTTAGAGTGCTCTGAACATGATTCTGTTGGACATTAACTTTTTTATTCATTTTGTATGCATTATCTATATATTCTGAAAATATGCCCCTTATTGGATACATGTATTGAAAATACTGTCATTGTGTAATTTGTCTTTCCAATTCCCTGATAGATTTTTTTTATCAGAAGTCCTTAATTTTAACAATATCTATTTTATTATTTTATACTTATTGCTCTTTTCAGAATTTTAAAGCAGTATTTATTTTAAAGTCATATATTTGTCTTATATTTTCTTATACAATATTTATTTTTTCATCATTGACAGTTAGATGTAAAATCCATTTGTAATAGATTTTTTTTGACTATGTGAGGTAAAGACTAAGCTACTTTTTACCTTGTGAATATCCAAATACAGCACCATTCATTAAAAATGTCATCTTTCTAGGCTAGTTGAAGCAAAGTTAATATGAGACTGTAACTGGAAAACAAAAAAAATGCAAAAGGTATGGCTGAAATATGAGACACTGCCTTCAATTGCCACTACCACAAAAAAAAAAAAAAGAAAGGAAAAAGACCAGAGTGGTGATCACTGGTCCTTGCAGTAAAACTTTTCAACAAACCAAAATAATGTCTGTATCTGCACACACACCTACATCCTTACCATATATACTTCTCATAGACAATTGCTATACTTATGTCCCATAATGGTAGCATTTCCAATTGTATTTTTATTTTCTTACCAAAAAATGTGTAAATGTCAAGAGCAAGAAATTTGAGATAAAAAAACCTCTACCTTCTATAGTTGTCTGTCTTACAATTAGCTTTGTTAACCTAATAAGGTTACTTAACTTCTTGTCTTTTTCCACAATTGTCTACTGCAGACTAAATAAATGTATTGTTGAATCTCTTGAACTTTTCCTGAAATTTCTTTGTAAGCTGGGAATCAGGATGCTCCCATTAAGTATGCAAATGATCTACTAACTCTAAAGGGTTTTTGTGATACGGAACTGATAGTAAACATTTAAAAATGTTGATTTACATCAGTCTAAATCTTCTCTACCCAAATAAGCCAACTCATTGATTTATTTTTGTGCTTGACAATAAAGAACATCCAGTAGTATTTTTTTTCTTTTTTCCTTCTTCACAGCTTTTCTAAAATGGTAAAAATATATGGAAGGGCAAAAAGTCATCCCTTTGTGCTCCTCAGTGGTTTGTTTCCTGAAGTGATTTATTTTTAAAGGGATATATAAAATAATACAAAATAAAAGTGAGGACAGTTGATTTAGGTTATACTCATACAAACTATCTACCTTTATTCAATGTCCTCAAGAAAGAAAACCTTAATGTTAAGCTCATTTCTAAGACAAAGTGACAAAAATCACCATTTATTAGATCATAGGTTTTTGTTAACCTTGAAAGAGTAAAAGAATTCCTGTAGAGATTTACTAAAAACAGTCAAATTTCTCAAAAGGTCTAAAATGAGAAAGAATTTAACAAATTTAAAGATTTGTCAAAATATCATTGATACAGAGAGCATTCTAGGAAGGTGGTGAAAGATCAGAAATCCATCTCCCCAACTACATAAGTAAAAACCTGCAGAACCTGTCTGATAGAATTATGTTGGAACTCTGGAGCCTATTGAAGACATGCAATTTCCAGAGAAGGAATGAATGATAAACTATAGCTAATCCCTATCAATACAGCTCTTAGCACAGTAGCATCTATTGCTCCCCTTACTCAGCCCCACTAAAAGCAGCTGTGCATGTGTACCTGGAGCAGTATATACCTAGCTTGCTGGAGCCACTGAAGGCAACATGACTCTGCTCTCTCAGTATCTGGGATTGTTAAATATTGTAACTCATAATCCCTTTAAAATTGACTTAAAATTAAATCAAGACATCATTAGCATTTGTACCCAGTATGTGGTTGTTTTTGCATTGTATCTATCCCTTTTTCATTATCTATTTCTTTTTCTCTTCTTTTCCTTTTTCTACTTCTGATGCTAAATACACTTGTAAACTCTGTGCACAAGCAAACTAATGGCAAGAACAGTTGTTCTATTGTAGAAGACTCCTAATATTCTTGTTCTGTATTATTTGTTCTGTTTCAGTTTATTTGTTAGTTTGTTGTAAAACAGGTCTTGTTAAGTATCCCTGACTGACCATGAATACGAGATCCTTCTGCCTCAGCCTCTGGAGTTCCAGGATTATTGTCATGCACTACTATGCAAAGCAACATACTCTGTCTTGATCCAGTTCATATTCCAGTTAATAATTTAAGTATCAAATAAGGAGGTTTGGAGTGCTGTCCTAAGGAAAGGCTTTTGGTCCATTATTAATAGGACATAACATTTTAAAGGTGCATCATTCATATTCATTGTCTTCATTTGCACTGCTCAATATCCAACTACCTTGGAATCCTTTGCAATGTAAACATACAAATTTCTTGTTAAAAATAGATGGCTCTGTACAGTTATCTGTAATTCTTTTAAAAATAAAAGTGGAGGACACTACATCCTTTATTGTACTTAAAAAATGTCATCCTTTACTGTACTGTAGTGTTACCACTCTTCAATTCAGATGACTAGTGGTACATGGATCTTTTACTGGGCTGTGTTTATGTTTAATTTGTCAGTTTTCCACTTATTGCACTACTCACAATGTCTTCCTATTCATTTGTTATAGGTATATTTATAGTAGCATAATTTTTCAAAGTTTGTATATCTTCAAGATTACCAGACTCTATATGGCCATTTGTAATTCCATATGAATTTTGAAATTACCAAATTATTTTTAGAAATACTGGTTTTGGTATGAGTAATAGTACCCAAATTAAGGGGATAAGATGGCAGTTGGATATCCATCTGTGTAGTTGAGGAGAAAAGTCCAGGCTGAAGATATAAATTTAAGAGTAATTACTGTAACGACACCTTAATTAATAAACATTAAAGATATTACCAAGTAAATAAATATAGAAAAGGATGAAGAAACACCATGTCATGAGCTCTCTGACAATCAGATTTGCTAGACTAAACAGACTCATGAAAGGAGAGTTAGAAGTAATACCTAATGAATTAGAAGAAAAGTGAGGGTGTGACCACATAGAAACTAAAGAAGAAAGTGTAGTTGGAAAAATTGTGAAATAAACTAATTTTTAATTTTTTATTAGTGCATATTAATTTAAGACATACTTAAAATAGCATTGATGAATCAATAGGGATAAATACTGAATTAGGCAACATTAGATTTCTAGCATCCTTATTGAATGGGTTTTTCCAGTGATTTTTAAGAATTAAAGAAAATTAATTAGAACTGAAAAGTGTATTTTGAAGTTCCACTTTTGAGAGGAGAAAAAATGAACTATAGAAGGGAAAGGAATAGAGATAAATATATTTTATTTTTGGGAAATTAAAAGTGAGTTTATATTCTTATTTATATGATCCAATAAAAAGTGTTAGTGATGAAGCTATATTAGTTTTGTATTGTTAGTGCAACAATTAGCACAAGATTAGTTCTTTAAATAATACATATTTGTTATGTGACATGTCTGGAGGTCAAAAAATCAAAATAGGTCTTAATTGAATAAAATGAAGTTTCTATCAGGGCTGTTATTTCCGGATATTGTAGGGACAACCTTTTTAATTTTTTTTTAACTTCTAATGTCACCTGTATCCCTTTGCTAGTCATTCCATCCTACATCATCAAATCCAGCAATTACATCATTCCACTCTCTTCTTCATCCATCATCACATCTCCATTACTCTTCTTCCTCTCTTTCTAATGTTACTCATGATAAAATTGGGTCAACCCAGATAATGCAAGAAGATCTCATCTCTCAGTTTCTTAAACACATCTGCAAAATTCATTTTACTTATAATATAACATTCATAGATCCTAGAAATTGGGATGCAGACATCTTAAGAGAGGCACTAATCTGCCTATCAATGTAGGAGAAAAAAGATGAATTGTTGGTTTGTACGAGGCAAGAGAGGCAGTATAACATAATAATTTGCAGGTAATCTGATGGTGGTTGTGGGAGTCTGTGGAAATTCTTCTTAATGCTTAAATTTCTGCACAGAATTAGCCAGAAAGATCTGTTTATCTTCAGATACAATTCGAGAATACTGAGAAGTGAAAAAAATACAAAATTCATCTGGAGAAAGAGGAAAGTTAATGAAATATGAAAATAAAAGGTGATAATTAACACTATAAAATATTATTGAAACACATTATTAGTAACTTTGATACATTCAGCATGGTTTCATGATTTTCTTCACCCACATTTAGCTGCGTACAAGCTCAGAGTGTATTGTGATAAAGCGAGAGAGGGGCACAGAAATGGAATGCAAATGGAAAGAAGTGATTATAGCTGTTTGTCATTGAGAATTTGGCTTTATTTTTTTTTGTTGTTGTTCATTTATTCACATGTGCATACACTGTTTGGGTCATTTCTCCACCCTGCCCCCCTACACCACCCTTCCTCCACTCCCCCCACTCAGTTTCAGGCAGGTCCCGTTCTGTCCTTATCACTGATTTTGTTGAAGAAAAGACATATGCATAATAAGAAAGACAAAGCATTTTTGCTAGTTGAGTTAAGGATAGGTATACAGATAGATTCCTACTATTGCTTTCATGTACCCATGTGTTACGATCCATGTTGATTTAACTCTAACTGATCTTTACATTGGTTCCTGATCCCCTGCTCATGATAACCTGTCATTTTAAGGTTTCTGTATTAGTTCCTCTGGAGTGGGGACATAAAACGCTTTCACGTTTTCAGTTTCTACCTATTCCTATATCTCTCGTATGTGCTCTCCCCTTTTCTTGTGATCCAGGTCCAACCAAATTGCTGCATTTGCCCTAGATTTAAAGTCTGCATATGAGGTAGAACATACGATTTTTGGTCTTCTGAGCTTTGTTGACCTACCTCAGAATCATGTTCTCCAGTTCCATCCATTTACCTGCAAATGATAAGAGTTCATTTTTCTTCATGGCTGAGTAAAATTCCATTGTGTACAAGTACCACATTTTCTTGATCCACTCATCAGTAGTGGGGCATCTTGGTTGTTTCCATAACTTGACTATTGTGAATAGTGCTGAAATAAACATGGGTATGCAGGTGCGTCTGGAGGAACCTGTGTTGCATTCCTTTGGTTATATCCCCAGGAGTGGGATTGCTGGATCATATGGCAGGTCTATGCTTAGATTTTTAAGAAGTCTCCAAATGTTTTTCCAGAGTGGTTGCACCAGCTTGCATTCCCACCAGCAGTGGATTAGGGTTCCCTTTTTCCCACATCCTTGCTAACACTTGTTTTTGGTGGTGTTTTGGATGATGGCTATTCTAACATGGGGGAGGTGGAATCTTAGTGTGGTTTTGATTTGCATTTCCTTTATGGCCAAAGATGGTGAGCATTTTTTCATGTGTTTTTTGGTCATTTGAATTTCTTCTTTTGAAAAAGTTCTGTTTAGTTCAGTTGCCCATTTCTTAATTGGTTCATTGATTTTAGGAGAGTTTAGTTTCTTAAGTTCCCTGTATATTCTGGTTGTCAGTCCCTTGTCTGATGTATAGATGGCAAATATTTTTTCCCACTCTGAGGGTGGTCTTTTCAGTTTAGAGACCATTTCTTTTGTTGTGCAAAAGCTTTTTAATTTTATGAAGTCCCATTTATTCATCCTTTCTCGTAGTTTCTGGGCTGCTGGGGTTCTATTGAGGAAGTCTTTGCCTATACCTATTAGTTCCAGAGTGTTTCCTGCTCCTTCCTGTAGTAACTTCAGAGTTTCAGGTCTGATATTTAAGTCCTTGATCCATTTTGAATTGCTACTAGTGCAGGGTGATAGACATGGATCTAGTTTCAATTTCTTGCAGATGGGTAACCACTTTTCCTGGGAACATTTGTTGAAGAGGACGTCTTTTCTTCATCGTATATTTTTGGCACCTTTGTCAAAAATGAAGTGGGTATAGGTGTGTGGATTCATATCTGGGAGCTCTATTCTATTCCACTGGTCTTCATGTGTGTTTTTGTGCCAATACCATGCTGTTTTTACTGCTATTGCTTTGTAATATAGTTTGAAGTCAGGTATTGTGATATCTCCAGCATTGCTTTTTGCTGAGTATTGCCTTGGCTATTTGCAGTCTCTTGTGTTTCCAAATGAACTTTAGGGTTGACTTTTCAATCTCTGTGATGGTTTTAATGCATGTTAGGCATTGAAAGCTAGTAGAATGAATGAATTAGAAGTCTAGGTTGTGTCAAACTTTTTTCAGCATAGTCAATTTTAACAATTGAACTGGAAAGCTAGTAAGTGTTAGTGCTAAAAGTGAACATTGTATTTGAATTTATGGAGAAATTGTTATTGGTAGATAGGGTGCTCTCATGAGTATACAACAAGATCACAAATGAAAGAAGAGTTGAGGGCACAAAGAGGCCACTTATTTTTTAGGATACTCTACTTGTCTTTTGAAATCACCACAAGCTAATGCAACTGTAGTATTGAAAAAAAATGGCAGTCACCCATAATCTAGCATTATGCGAAGGAGAAAAAATGAGCACTCATAAGACTATAATATAATGTAAAAGGCTTAATGTTGGAGAATTTTAAGAAGAAGAAAGACAGAAAGATCTGGAATGTCCAGAAACAGAAGCAGAAGCACATACTAATACCAATTTGAATTATCCACCAAATGGTGCGAAGGACTGTGGTGGGATCAGTAGCCACGATTCACGATTTAGGAGAGTTGCAGTTATTCAGTTTACAACTGATCAAGATATAAATACATTCCCAAAGTCCCTTCTGATATCTTCCTGTGGCAGAAGATTTTAATTTTCTAATGAAAATGCGCATACTTCCCCTTTGCTATGATATTAGATACATGTAGCTGGGTTCATTTAGACAATTAAATATGAGCAAAATGAGGAATAAGGTACTACAAACCTAAGTTATTAAAATTATCTTATATCATCTTCTATATCCCTTATTTTCTGCTGTAGTAACCACATGGTACAATTATAAGAAGAAGAAATACCATTTGGCATGCAAATGAACATTTGCATGAGAAATAAATGATCATTTATTGAATTAAGTTACAGAGATTTAAAGAGTTATTGGCTACCAAAGGCTAACCTATCTTGATTAGCATACATCATTTCCTTACCAGAAAGTACCATGATACCTTTAGATGGCTAAGATTTTAATTTTACCTTTAAAAACTATGAGTGTCACATTCAGCATCTTCCTTTTGGTAAACATTGTTATGACTGAGATTGACCTATTTTAACTATTTTCCACAATATTTAGCTGTATCTAGATCCTTATGTGCATCTATATTTGTATCTATATAATTTATTGCTCTAAAATAACACAGTACTCCATCATATCTGTATACTAGGTTTTAGTCATCATTGCCATGTTGTTTTATACTTATATGGTTTGTAATTTTTTCATTATATACAATGATGCAGTGATATTTACTGTCCAGTTATGTGTGCATATATGAAGGTATGTCTTTAAAACAGAAGTTAGGTAGAAAGATGGAAATTTCTATGTCAAATAATATGTACAGTTTTGAACTAATCAATGTTATCAAATTTCTCAAGTTTAGGTTGACCCATTTTCATTCTTAGAGCAACATATACCATGCCTGTTTCCCATATTTCATCAATGATTGATAGTATCAGATTTTAAAATTAATATATGGATAGAAGTCAATTTTTACTTGTGATTTTGATATGAGTAACACTAATAATTTGTAGATGTTAACAGTTAAAATTTTATGGGCCACTTGAATTTTAAGTTTGTGAGTTTTCTTTTCACATGTTTGCCAATATTCTATTATTTGTCTTTTACTTTCTTATTGCTGGAATACTTTAAAATATTCTGGACTAGCTTTTTGTCATATATACACACTATATATATATATCGCATATCCATCAACAGTTTAGTTTTAAATATTCTTTTGTCATTCAGAAGTTACACATCTTAATATTATATAATCCTCATGATTTTTCTTCTTTTATAATATTGAATATATATATCTTCCTCTCTCAACTGTATTTGTAACTAGTGCATTTTAAGCTGGACAAACATATTATCCAATTTCAGATCTAGCCAAACTTGAGAATTAAGGTAGGATGCAAATACCTCTTATACTTATTTCAAGTTTCCTACACTGGTGGTTTTATTCCTAATGTCTAGAATGTAGTGTTATTGTTTAAGATTTGCTATTTTGCAATAGAATCCATATTCCAGGGGCTATGGATTGTTGTTCCTACCACTATAGCCTGTAGTGATGAAAACTGTGGAATCTAGAATTAGGTTGCCTATATTAAGTGTGTGAAATTGGGCAAGTTAAACTCATTGTACAAGTTTCTACATCTGGAAAATATAGAGTTAATTTCATCTATATCACAGGGCTTTTAAGGATTAAATAAGGGAATATTTATCAAAGCAGAGCCTCAAATATATTAAATTCTTAAATATTATCTATTATGATTATTGATAAAACTGCATTAGAACACTTCTCACAGGTTTTTCAATTCCTTTCACAAATGTATTTCTCAAAGTTTTGGTGAAGGGAGCGTCTTCTGCATTCTCTAAGGAGGTGTAATAGAACATCACTGAGTGAGTTACCTGAGATAAATCCATTTGAACTTTCTCATAACCTAATATCATTAGTTTCAGTCCCTTATATTACATTGAGTTATTTATGACACTTTGTATTTATTTTTTTTAGGCTACAATTAAGTCTAGGTTTTACTTGTCAAATTGACCATTCCACAAGAGAAACGCATAGCTGCTAAAGCTAATAAAGTGGATGTAGAGTTTATATCCTAAGTACAGAATCTCAGGTATCTCACTTGAACTTAAATGTACATTTTTTCTCCTTGGCCTCACATACACTTATAGGTAGAACTCCAGATTTCATCTGATACGTTCAATAAAATTATGATTACTTTAGAATATAACACATTTTTCTGAGTTTGATTCCAGGATTCCCCCACCCTTGCCAGTGTTTTGAGGTCTCCCTCTATTTGTAGATTTGCTGAGATTGTCAGTTGAAAGATATCACCATCTTCTACCTTTAGGATAAACACTTTAGCCAAGGGACTTTTAGTCTTCAAATAAGATGGAGACAATCTCACTAGACAAGTAAGGAAGGTGTTCCTTAATTAAAAATATAGGTTCAATGGAGGGAATAAGTTCCAGTATAATCTGGTCACCTAAATCTTTAAAAAGATGTTCCAACTTGTAAGACCTGTTTTTCTGATCAGTGCTAAAAATTTTACCATAAATATGTAGAGATACTATACATAAAGGTAATTCTTTTCAGAAATCTGCCAGATTAAACTATGGATTTTGTTGCTAACAGTTTCAAATATGAGAAAAGACATTTTAAATCCCCAAGTTAGAAGGTTACTCTGCTGAAATTTGTTCCCTAAACTGAAAGCATATGGATTGAGTTTGTAATACCTTAAGTTCTGTTGAAGTACTTAGTCATTCCTAGAAAACTTTAACATTTCTTTTTGATATATCATTTGACTGAGTAGTGTAAACTTTTGATTATTTTTCTGAGATCCAGCAAAGTGATTACAGTAGTTTGTGCTAGTTTTCAGTGTGTGTGTGTAAGAATGGGTCATTGGAGTTCCTCACTGTATCATTTTATTCCTCAGTATGAATATTATAACATGTTTTTAAGTAAATGACCTAAATGATTACATATGTATGAGTTAGTCTCTTTTATTACTATGACAAAATGTATGAGCAAATCAACTTAAAGGAGGAACTTTACTTTGCTTACTCTTTTAGAGGCATCAGTCCATGGTCAGTTTGGTTCATTGGTTTTGTGTCATAGTAGACCTCTCATTAGGTCACCTCATGAGAGCCAGGAATGTGTGAGTGTGTGTGTGTGTGTGTGTGTGTGTACATGAGAGAGGGGGGGGGATACCCTACAAAATCACATTTCTTGTGACCTATGTCATTCAACCAGTCTCCACCTTGTAAAAGCCCCTTCAGCACTGAACTAATTAAAGTATTAATCCATTGCTGTGATTAACATCACACTTTACATCCAAACCATAACAATATATAATATTCATAAAATTTTAAAACATTTAGAGATTTTACAATATTAAGATACCCTTCCAAATCTGAAATAGAGTCAAATTAGTCATGTGATATTATTTTATATACATCTGTTCTAAATCATTAAATTGCTTTAGCATTGTTGTACATATATTTAAGAGTGAAATGCAGCTGGAGTTATATTTTCTTTTAAAATGCTTTATTTATTTTGGGTTTGAGGCTTATGCTGATTTTTTAGCACAAAGTGCTAGTTCTTATTCCTTTATTTAAAATGGGTTTCATGACATTAGGATAATCTATTTATTGAAATATAGGTTGAATTTACTCCTAAATTCATGTAGATTTTAAATTTTTTATATTTAAATTTCCTCATTCTTTCCTAATATACTAGCTAAATTTTTGAAACAAATTAAATTCACATTATAAAATATATGATTACTGTAAAGAACAGACAAGTATTAATCCTGATACCTTAGCTAGAATTACTGGAAATTTTAGGGGCTTGTTTGCTTGGTCATCAGCCACAGATTTTTCCTAGCATCACATCTTAGTGAACAATAGGTTTGCTTGTTTTCCGTGATTTGTAATATCTAAAAGCAGTGAAATAATTCCTTAGTATTTTCCAAGTGTCACTACTATTATTAATATAAACTCATTGATTTAAAATTACTGAACTTTTTAATTCTTTGTGGCAATGTTTCTTATTGATGCTTCAGTCTTTCTATGGCCACGAGACTCTTTACATTGGTTGCTAAGTCCCTTTGAGACCTAAGAAGTTTTTTTTTAATTGTTTTATTATTCATATGTGCATACAAGGCTTGGGTCATTTCTCCCCCCTGCCCCACCCCCTCCCTTACCACCCACTCCACCCCCTCCCTCACCCCCCCACCCCTTCTATACCCAGCAGAAACTATTTTGCCCTTATCTCTAATTTTGTTGAAGAGAGAGTATAAGCAATAATAGGAAGGAACAAGTGTTTTTGCTGGATGAGATAAGGATAGCCAAACAGGGAGTTGACTCACATAAATTTCCTATGCATGTGTGTTACCTTCTAGGTTAATTCTTTTTGATCTAATCTTTTCTCTAGTTTCTGGTTCCCTTTTCCTATTGGCCTCAGTTGCTTTAAGGTATCTGCTTTAGTTTCTCTGCATTAAGAGCAACAAATGCTACCTAATTTTTTAGGTGTCTTACCTATCCTCACCCCTCCCTTGTGTGCTAAAGCTTTTATCATGTGCTCAAAGTCCAATCCCCTTGTTGTGTTTGCCCTTGAGCCAATGTCCACATATGAGGGAGAACATAAGAATTTTGGTCTTTTGGGCCAGGCTAACCTCACTCAGAATGGTGTTCTCCAATTCCATCCATTTACCATCTAATGATAACATTTTGTTCTTCTTCATGGCTGCATAAAATTCCATTGTGTATAGATACCACATTTTCTTAATCCATTCGTCAGTGGTGGGGCATTTTGGCTGTTTCCATAACTTGGCTATTGTGAATAGTGCTGCAATAAACATGGGTGTGCAGGTGCCTCTGGAGTAACTTGTGTCACAGTCTTTTGGGTATATCCCCAAGAGTGGTATTGCTGGATCAAATGGTAGATCAATGTTTAGCTTTTTAACTAGCCTCCAAATTTTTTTCCAGAGTGGTTGTAGTAGTTTTGATAGCTTTATTGCTTTCATTTTGCATATCTTCTGCCCTTTCCTTGGAATCAAGCTATTTCTTTTTACAATGATTTCTAGTTCCTCATAGTGAAGAGACAGAAGCAGAATCTGATCTCTAGATGTATTATTTACTATTATTGAGTCATTTAGGTCAATATATTTCAATCCTAAATAAATAATGAGTCTAGCCTGTAGAGGTCACAGAGAAATATGCACAATGTTGTGGCACTACCAACAATGACCTGCACCTCCAACCCCACCAGAGGTTGGCCAACATCTGGATAAAACCTTGTGCTTTGTGCATAACTACAGAGTGTAAGTTCTGCAAATGTGAATGGGTTGAGGCTTGGAAGTTGTCAGTACAAACTCCAGAGATCCTACTTAAATCTACAAACAACCCCTTCACCAATCCAGAGACAGGAATCCAGTTTAGCCTGCCATTTAGTAGACTGAAAGACGCAGACACAGAGGAGTGGGCAAAGGGAAAAGGCAATAGAAAATTTGCAAATTTAATTAAAATTCATGTCCCTTGCTTCTGAAACTGTGTGCTGCAGATCTTTTATTCACTTATCTGCAGCTATTCTTTGTACATTCCAACAATGGTTTCACCTTCTTGCTCCCCAAATCACTCTTTTGATCTGCCTCCCTTTTTCCCCTGAGACCTCCATAAATCACCTTTAAGTTTGCAACCCTAAACCATTTCTTCTCCTTCCCTTTCTACCACCCTTCCCAATTTATACTTTCCACCTCTCAATCACCAGAACAATTTTCTAGCTCTCAGTCTCCTTTCTCTTTGTCTACCCTCTCATGGTCCTCCTTTACTATCAATAATTTCAAAAGACAAAGGAATTTCCAGATTTTCTTTTTTTCTTCTGCTTTATATTTGTTTTGTATGTTTAATTTTGTTCATTGTTCCCCCCCATTTTATTACTTCCCTGATCTTTTCTGCCTATCCCAGTCTGCCTCTTAATTAAAGCCTTATATGAGCTCAGTGAGCACCCCCCCACTACTACAAAAACTTTTCACTTCATATTGCCAACTAGAGCTTTCCTTCAGTCTCCCTCCCATCATGCCCCTTATGATCTTTAGCCTTCCAAGACTACGAAGATTCATCTTTGCTCCAATAGTAAACCAAATACACTGGAACACTGGCAGTAACTTATCTTCATTAGGGATAACTGAATCTTCAAGGCTGCAGTTAAATAACTATGACAATTTTAGTAGCTAAGTCTCCTTTCCCTATGTGGAACAGGGGGTAGAATTCAGCATCTTGAGAATAAGAGCTGAAAAGATTAATATTGAACAATAGGCCTCCCCATATCTTGAAACAAGAAAACACACCAGAACCCAACCATCACTCAGTGCTATATAATATTCCATATGATCCCAACTAAAGGGGCACAGGGGACTGAAAACTTGAACCAAAATCAACCCCAGATGCATAAATCTCAATGCAGAAATATGAAACAGCAAGACAATAGCTCTCCCTCAAAAGCCAATTCCACCACTAAGGATCTAAACAGCAGTGACAAGGAAGAAATATTAAACATTGAATTCTAAAAAATAGTGGAAAGAATGATTAATTAGCTCAAAGAAGAGACACATAAGTTAGTGTTTGAACTCAAATATATGAACAAGCAACTAAAAGAGCTCAAAGAGAATTCAAATAAACAGATGAATGAAACTAAAAGGACCATGCAGGATATAAAAGAGGAAATCAATAAATATATAGAAACCCTGAAAAATAATCAAACTGAAATGCCCAAATAAAAATCTTAATCAAAAGCTTGGCAATCAGAGTGGAACAAGTTGAGAATAGAGTGTCAGCAACAAAAGACAAAGTAGAGAAATTAGATCAAATAGTCAAAGACTGTAAAAAATGCAGAGAAAATATGAATGAAACATTCAATAAATCTGGGACACTATCAAAAGACCAAATCTACAAACCATGGGTATAAAAGGAGTAGAAATACAAACTAATGTCTTAGATAACTTGCCCAATAACATAATAACTTAAAACTTCCCCACCCTTGAGAAAAGGAGGGACATATCGGTTTAGGAGGCTTACAGAAAACCAAACAATCAGGACCAACAAAGAAAAACCACAAGATATATCATAATAAAAACACTCAATATCAGAACAAAGAAAGAACACTGGAAATTGCAAAAGAGAAAAGACAGGTCACATATAAAGGCAAATCCATTAGAATAACAGAAGATTTCTCAACACAAAGTTTAAATAAAAGAAAGTCATGGATGGACATATTTCAGGCCCTGAAAGAAAACACCTGTCAACCTAGAGTAGTCTATCCAACAAATCTATCCTTTCTAATTGAAGGAGAAATGAAAGCCTTTCACAACAAGCAAAAATTAAAGGAATACATGATCACCAAACCAGAAATGCACAAAATACTTAAAGAATTCTTATACACAGAAGAAATAAAATTCAGACAGGAAGATGCAAGAAAGCATAAGCCCTTTTGATCAGGCAGACTAGTAAACAAGGACTAGGGCAAAAGTAAATGGGAAATAAAAATAACTGGAAACACTACACACCACTCAATACTGATGTTATAATCTCAACACCCCAATCAAAAGATGGTTAAAAAAAGACCCAACCATATGTTGCTTGCAAGAGCACATCTCAGTGAGAGAAACAAAAACCAGCTCAGAGTCAAAGGGTGGAAAAAGGTTTTCCAAGCAAATGGACCCTATAAACAGGCAGGAGTAGCTACACTTATATCTGGCAAAATAGATTTCAGACTAAAATCAGTAATAAGAAACATTGAAGGTCACTTTTTATGACTTAAAAGAATAATTCATCAAGAAGAAATATCAATTCTTAACATATGGGCCAAATGTAAGGGCACCAAACTACCTTAAAAAACACTAATGGATTTAAAAACACAGATAAACCCCACAACAGCAATAGTGGCAGACCTGAATACCCCATTGTCACCAATAGATAGGTGGTCTAGACAAAAAAAATACAAAGAAATTTCAGAAATACTACACACATAAGACAAAATAGACATAATGGACATTAACAGAGTATTTTATAGAACTACCACAGAATACACATAAGTTTCAGCAGTTCATGGAACTCTACAAAATAGATGATGTTTTAGGACACAAAACAAGTCTCAACAAGTTTAACAAAATTGAAATAACCCTAAATAAAACTAGAACTCAGCAACAAAAGAAACCAAATAAAATACTCAAACACATGAGAACTGAACAACACCCTGCTTAATGGGTCATGAAGAAATAAGAGAAGAAATCAAAGAGTTCCTAGAATCTTAAGAAAAAAGAAAATATACCTTACCAGAGTCTATGGGACACAGTAAAGACTGTACTAAGGGGAAAATATATAGCTGTAAGTCCTTATTTTTAAAAACAAACTAATGCTGCACCTTAAGCTTCTAGAAGAACAAAAACAAGCCAAGCCCCAAACTACCAGGCAGAGAGAAATAATAAAGATTGGGGTTGAGATCAATGAGATAAAGAAAAAAACTATACAAAGAATCAATGAAACAAAAAGTTGCTTCTTTGATAAGATTGATAAACTCTTAGCCAGCATGACAAAATGCAGGAAGAAAAAGACCCAAATTAATAAAATAAAAGATGAAAAAGAGGACATAACCAAAAATACTAACAAAATCAAGAATCATTAAGGAATACTTGGAAAACTTACATTCACATAAACTGAAAATTCTAGAAGAAATGGATAAATTGTTGGATGCTTATAACCAACAAAACTTGAAGCAAGAAGATATTAACCATTCAAATAGACATAAAACAAGCAATGAGGTGGAAGTAGTAGTAAAGAGCATCCTTACAAAAAAGAGCCCAGTGCCTGGTGGATTCATGGCTGAATTTTATCAGACCTTAAAGAAGAGCTAATACCAATACTCCTCAAACTTTTCCAGGAAATAGAAAGGTAAGGAACAATATGAAACTCATTCCATGAAGCCACTAGTACACTCATTCCAAAACCCAATAATGATGTGACAAAAAATGAGAATTACAGAATATCTTTCATGAATATAGAATAAAAAATTCTGACTGAAATACTAGCAAATCTAATTCAACAATATATCAAGAAGATCATACAGCAGAACTAAATTGGTTTCATTCCAGGGATGCAAGGATGGATCAACATATTTAAATCTATAAATGTAATGCAGTATATAAACAGAACCAAGGACAAAATGCACATGATCTTCTCAATAGATTCCAAAAAATCTTTTGACAAAGTTCAACACCCATGGATGTCCCAAGATAAAACCCATGAAGAAACTACCAATAGAAGGAATGTTCTTCAGCTTAATGAAGGATACATATCACACACTCATAGCCAACATTATATGAATGGAGAACAATTGAAACTATTCCCACTATAGTCAGGAATGAGAAAGGCATACTCGTTTTCCCCACTCTTATTCAATATAGTTTTGGAATTCTTAGCCAGAGCAATAAGACAAGAGCAAGAAATAAAAGGGATTCAAATAGGGAAAGAAGTTAAATTATCCTATTTGTAGATGACATGTTCTATACATAAAGGACCCTAAAAACTCCACCAAAAAACACTTAGAAATCATAACCTCTTTAGGCAAAGTAGCAGGATATAAAACTAATATACAGAAATCAGTAGCCTTCTTGTATACTAACATTGAACAGACTGAGAAAGAAATCACAGAAACAATCCCATTTACAATAGCCTTGAAAATAAAGAACCTTGGAATAAATTTAATGAAGGAAACCAAAGAACTTTTCAATGAAAACTATAAGCCACTGAAGAGAGAAACCAAAGAAGGTATCAGAATATGGAAAGTTCTCCCATGCTTCTGGATTGGTAGACTCAACATTGTGAAAATGGCCATACTACCAAAAGCAATCTACAAGTTCAGTGCAATCCCTCTCAACATACCAGTGACATTATTCAGAGAGAAAGAGAAATCAATTCTAAAATTCATGTGGAAACACAAAAGACCTTGAATACGCAAATCAATTGTGAGCAAAAAGTCCAGTGCTGAATGTATCACAATGTCTGATTTCAAACTACACTACAGAACTGTAACAATAAAAACAGCATGGTATTAGCACAAAAACAGACAGGAAGACCAATGGATCAGAATAGAAGATGCAAATATAAACCCACACCACTACAGCCAACTGATCTTCAAAAAAGGAGCCCAAAACACATGATGGAGAAAAGACAGCCTTTCAACAACTGTTGCGGGGTAAACTGGTTATCCACATGAAGAAGACTGAAACTGGATTCCTATCTCTCACCCTGTACGAATATCAATTCAAAGTAAATCAAAGACTGTAATATAAAGCCTGAAACTTTGAAACAATTGCAGGAAGTAGTAGGAAATACACTAGAACACAATAAACATAGAGATCAACTTCCTAAATAGAATTCTAATGGCTCATCATCTAAGAGAAAGAATGCACAAATGGGACTGCATGAAACTAAGCAGCTTTTGCACAGCAAAATAAACAGCCACTAGGTTAAGAGACTTTTCAAAGAATGGGAAAAAATCTTTGCCAACTATTTATCCTATAAGGGATTAATATCCAGAATCTATAGGGAACTCAAGAAACTCAACCCCCAAAGAATCAACATCCCAATGAAGAAATGGGCACATGAATTGAAGGGAATTTTCAAAGGATGAGGTACAAATACCTAGTAAATACATGAAGACTTATTCAACTTCCCTGGCTATAAAAGAAATGCAAGTCAATACTACACTAAGATTTCATCTCGCCAAAGTGAGAATAGCCATGTTCAAGAGCAAACACTACATCAAATGTTGGTGAGGATGCAGTGAAACAGGAATGGTTATACACTGTTGGTGGGAATGCAAATTAGTACAACCATTCTGGAATGTGGTATGGAGATTCCTCAAAAAATTAAAAACAGGGCTGACATATTATCCACTTCTGGGCATATACTCAAAGGATTAGACTCAGAAAGATAAAGGCCACATTTTTCTTTTATATGTAGAAGTCATATCCAAATGATAAACATGTACACAAAACAAAATATAATCTTATACAAATGTATATGCAGAATACGTTTGTAATAGTAGAACTACTCTATGGAACTTAGGGAAAGTGAGAAAGGAAAAAGTGATGGAGCATCAACAATATTGCAATACATAACATTTGAAAAGGTAGAGAATATAACAATATAAATTGAAAGCTGTTGAAAATGTGAAGTGGGAGAAAAGCAGTAAATAATGGAAGAGGTTGAATGGACCAAAGTAAAGTACACTCACAGCAGGGGTACATTGAGAAATCCCTTAGGACGTAGATTTACAAATTAATAATGAAAGAGAGTAGTGTAAAATAGATGCATTGTGAGGGGATACATGTAGGCGGGGGGGAGCACCAGTGAAGGAAGGAGAGTAAGGTGAGGGAATATGGTTGATGGACTTCATACACTTATATGAAACAGAGCAATAAAAACTCTTGCAATTGCTTAAGTGGGAAGAGAAGGGGATCAGGGGAAAGATGGTGGGGGCAATCTAACCAATGTGCAATATAAGCCTATTTGGAATTGTCACATTGAATCCTCCCTGTACAATGAATATATCCTAATAAAAAAATCAAAACCAAAAACCCTTTGCAAATAAATATTTTATAGAATAGTATAAAGTAACAATTAGTGGAATTAAAAGGATAAGCACATATGTTCATTACAGCTGGAGAATTAAACATTCCATGATCTCAAGCTGTTACAAAACAAATAAAATAGTAATGATATAGGATTACATAAGCACTGTAATGCTCCAAAATTGTAGATATACATATTTGCCATGCTCCTGCTGGTGGGACATTGCTTAGGCTATACAGCTCCAGCAGCTGTGTGAAATTGTCTGACTGCAGGACCATAGAGAGGTCACCTGGATGTGTCAGAAGCAGGAAACTGAGTCCTTGACCTTTGAGGATGTTGCTTTGAGCTTCACCCTGGAAGAATGGGGCTGTTTAGATCTTCCCAAAAGAAGCTCTACAGAGAAGTGATGCTAGAAACTTACAGCAACCTGTCCTACATAGATCTTACAAACAAAAGAAGAAAATGAAAACATTGAACAGGCCTTCAGGAATCCCAGAAGAAATATGAGACCTGAAGTGTTAGAGAGACTCAAGGAACATAAAGTATGTATTCAATGTGGAGAATCCTTTCGACACTCTCCAGAGAGTGTAAGCAAGGAAACTCTGCTTAGAACAGCACCATGTAAAAGCATTATATGTGATGCTTATGGGAAAACCTTCACTGATGGCAAGGCTCTTCTAATCCATGAAAGGATACACAATGTAGTGAAATCTCATGGATGGAAAAAAGGTGGAAAAGGCTTCATTCCATCTGGTAACTTTCACATTCATGAAACTTCTCACATTAGTGAGAAACCTTGTGGATGTAAACAATGTGGGAAAGCCTACATGAGCTCTAGTAACCTTCATATTCATGAAAGAAGTCACAGTGGAGAAAAACCATATGGACATAAGCAGTGTGAGGAAGTCTTTACACAAGCCAGTTACCTTCAAATGCATGAAACAACTCACACTGGAGAGAAACCCTATGGATGTAACAAATGTGGGAAATTCTTCACTCATGCATGTTACCTTCATTATCATGAAAGAACTCACACTGCAGAGAAACCCTATAGATGTAAGGAATGTGGGAAAGCCTTTGCTCAAGGCTGTCATCTTCAGAGACATAGAAGAACTCACACTGGAGAGAAACCCTATGGATGTAAGCAATGTGGGAAAGCCTACACCTATTCAAGTACCTTTCTTATTCATAAAACAACTCACACTGGAGAAAAACCGTATGGAAAACCTATTAATGTAAGCAATGTGGGAAAGCCTTCACTCAACTAACTCACCTTCAAGCACATAGATGAACTCACACACAAGCAAAACCTTATGGATGTATGCAATGTGAGAAATCCTTCACTCATTACAGTCACCTTTGAAGCCATAAAAGAACTCACACTGAAGACAAACATTATGGGTGTAACCAATGTGGCAAAAGTGCTTATATCCCCCACTACTCTTAAAAGACATGAAGGTACTTAAACTAGAGAGAAAAGCTATGGATATGGCCAATTTCCAGTGACACTAACAAATGTGAACTCACTCTGTAGAGAAACTCTATGAATGTAAGGAATGAGAGACAACCTACACCTTATCCAGTATCCTTCATATTCATCAAAGAATGGAACCATGACAAACCCAGTGGGTGTAAGCAATGTGGAAAGCCTTCCTTAGTTCTAGTACCCTTCATGTACCTGAAAAAATTCATTATGTGAATAAACAATACAGTCATGTCAAATATAACAAAACATTCACATATCCCAGTCTTAATGAACAACATGAGTGAACTCAGAAACACTATCATTATAAGTAAAGTAGGCAAGCCTTCACCTTGCACTATTCTTCTTTGACATGACACAATTCACATTGTAGCACAATGCTATACATGTGTGTAATGTGGCTAAGCCTTCACACATTGCAGTGCTCCTTCAAAACATACAAAATTAAAATATGTATTGAAGTAATGAGGGAGAGCCTTCACTTATCCTGCTTCCTTTTACTATAATGAAGGAACTCCATTCTTACACTCATAATACTGCCCAGTTTATATAAACTTTGTTAGCAAAAGCATGCCACGTCACCTGCTTTCCTCCAGAGATATGATGAAAGATGGTATGAAGTGAAAACTTCACTCATGTCTTATTGCTTGCAGGGAAGGAACTCTACCTCCAAGCTTGCAGTCCATTTTCTCCTAGTTATTTTGGAGCAATGGTCTGTGAACTACTTGCTCAGGCTGACCTCCAACCATGGTCACCCTCTCAAGTCTCACCCTCTCAAGTACAGGGAATAAAGACCCAAGCCATTGGCAATAGCTTATATATTCTTAGAGATCAGTGGGATATGCATGTCTAAATTATTTCTCCAGAAACAGTCTATTGTGCTTCTTATTCTAGTGCCATCCTATAAAGACAGCCACATGGGGGAAAGGAGTGGCTTAAGTATTTCTTTTATGTGGGAATGGAATTGGAACTCAGGGTCTCATGTTTGCTACCCAGAATTTTTACCACTTCAGCCACTTTGCCAGCCTTTTGTGTGTCTCTTTGATTGTGACTTTCAACATGCTCTATGTTTTATATTGAGATAGGGAGGCACTTAACTGGATATGTATAATATGCTGACTTTGAACTTAGGATGGTCCAACCTCTGTTTTCAAATGCTGGGATGAAAAGCATATGAAAAGACATTTGTGGAATGTGTTGAGACTTTATCTTTGTTGTTTGCCATTCCAATTTCCATATTGTCCAAGACATAGATAAGAATAGAAAGCATACTTTCAAGTAGAATCTGGATTTATCTTTGTCTCATTTTAAAGTGTTTGCTGTTTTGGCCACCATTGTATGTTACCTGTTCTGCCAAGAATCAATTTTCTCTTTACATTGAAATCCAAACAAAAAAAATTGTAGATATACATTACTTCAAGTTTTCATGGGAATATTACAAAAGCTGAACATAGCTGTATATCAAACATAAACAAAATATTTGAATGTCAGAAAGTATAATTTCTAACCACAGATTTATTAGCAGACAGATAACTAGAAAAATTAACACACTTTTACAAAATAACCAATATACTTCTATGTACAAAGTTAAAATAAAAGAAAAACAATGTAAATTACAAAATGTTTTAGCTTGAATGGTAGTAAAACCACACAACAAATTGAACCTGTCATAAATAATTTAGGTCGTGATAAGAAGGAAAACTATAGCTTTAAATGAATTATTTGAGATAGAAAAAAATGGATGAAAATCTATGTATTTCACTGAAAATGCTAAGAAAACTTCTACAAAGTAAAGCTAATTAAAGTAGAAGTAAATATTAATTGAAGAAAAGGTAACAGACATTTAATAACGAGCATCAACAAAATGCAAACTTCGTGTTTTGAAAATATTAATGAAGTTGATATGTGCCACGACTGATCAAGGAAAACAGAAAGAAAACACAAATGATCAGTATAGTGAAGGAAAGAGTGAACAATATTGTTAATAAATTTTTTGTTAATAAATTTTTCTGTTAAAAAATTTATAAATCTATGGTTAAATAGATACACTCTTGAAAACTACAGACCACTAAAATATTCAAGACATGGAAAGCACAAATAATTGCATCTGTTAAGGAAATATTGAGTCTGTTATTTACCTTCTTTGAACACCGAGACACAGAAGACTATCCTGTTAAATTTTTCCTAATTCTTAAGGCAAATGCCATACAAAAACATGATAATCTTTACATAGAAAATGTTCCTAATACATTCTCTGAGACAACTATAAAATACTAAAAATCTGACAGACATTACAAGAATGTTAAATACCTATATCCTCTATGAATATACATGGCAAATTCTGCAACATAGTACTAGAAAATTTAACATAGCCATCTGTAAAAACATCATTAGTGTATTAGTTTATTCCAAGATGACACAGTTGGTAGAAACTACATTATTAATCATTTGAATTTACCATATTAACTGAATGTCATTATGTGATCACCTGAACAGCCTCACAAAAGAATAAAATAGTAAACAAAACAAATATCCGTTATTAGAGGGACTAACCATTTAACAATGCAAGAAACGTGTGGTTGGCTGGATCAAGTTTTTCTCGCTTCCTTGTTATTACTGAACCTAACTGTGCCTAACTGGGTGGTGACAGGAGATGCAAAAATGACACAGGATTTACAGACAGACAGAAAGTTGGGGCCAGGTGTGTTGGGTGCTTGGATGGAGATGCACAGCAGCCTCATTACTTCTTTTCTCTATTATTCTCTTCATTCACTTTGCTTCTTTACCTTTATTATTTAAGGCCTTACTCCTTTACTATTCTTTAAAACCTTGCTTCTAAAGTCTTTCTTCTTTCTGTTTTTTAAAACTTCACTTCAAAAGTCTTCTTTTCTGTTCTTTAAAGTCTCTTTCCTTAGATTGCACTGTCCCTTGTTTTCTCTTAGTTTTTCTTTAGCGTATACTCTCTTAAAGTCTTTGCCCCCAGTCTTGCACTGTCCCATGTTCTCTCTTTAGCCTTCTTAAGGTCTCGGCCCTCAGACTTGCTAGCAATTCCCCTTTAGCAATTCTCCTTCAGCAATTGTTTTCCCTTCAGCAATTTCCCTTCAGCCACTCATTTTCACCCTTCAGCAATCTCCCTTCAGTACTTTCCCTTCAGCAATTCATTTTCCACCTTCACCAACCTCCCTCCAGCAATCCTCCTTTCCAAAAGCCTCCCACATCTGAAAAGCCAAAAGCCAAATGTCTCATTTCCTCCTTCAGCGAGTCTTTTATACCCAGTGGTAAGCAAGGAAGTGGAGCCGGGTTTTTAGAGGAGGGGCATGACATTATAACAGGAGAAACCTGTGTTAAACAACTTAGGAAAAGCAGCTGAGCTGCATCTCACCTTCTTGCTCTCTTCTGTAGCTAGGGCTATGCCAAATCTCAGCCTACAGAATATTTGACATAAACAGCTTCTCTGCATCTTATTCTCTCCCTATTCTGTGCCTGGGGCTGTACGGAACTCAGCCTACAGAACAATGAGTACAACTGTACCAATGTCCTCATAGGCTTCTCCTACTCCACTCTCCACAGTTGGCTTCATATTTTGCCATGAAATCTGACTAAGAAGCCAAGACTGTCTCCTTTCATACCTTCTACAAGCACTTTCCTGTGAATTGTAATTAGTACAAAATAGGCAAGGAAAAATAAGATAAACATTTATCCAGATTTGAATGGTAAAAAGAAATATTTGTTTCTATTATGTGCCATGATATTAAAATAAGAAAGAAAAATTATAATAATATATGCCCTTTTAGAGTTTTTATTTTTGACATGGTTAAATAAGATGATTTAACCATTTCTCTTCTATACAGCTAGTATCTTCCTTCCTTTGGGTCCTTCCTACTTCTTTTTATAATGTTTAGTGCTAATGTCTAAACAATCCAACTTTAAACTATTAGCAGTTCAATTAGAATATTTTCTAAGAGAAAATGATATCAAATCCTAATTTGCATACTGGTTTACTTATTTTAATTTTCAAAGCATCTTTATTGAATTCACTCAAATATTATTAAAACAAAGGATATTTTAATTGAGTTAAACATTCTTTCCATGCAACAATTTAGTGACTTTAACAAAAATGAAAATTATTAGTATATTATTTTAGCCCTTACATGGTTTAATAAATTAGTAAACTACAAGAGAAGATAATATCTTAACAAATGTTGTATTTACTAATACTTGTAATTTACTTACACCTTTTAGTGTTGTTAGGATTTGCTGGTATGAGTCCAATATTAAAAGCATGCAGAAGGATGTTTTTATTATTTGATTGCTTTATTGTTTGCCGTTAAGATCATCACATACATTAATACATGTACAGTTGGCTTTTGATTGGGACCATTTTTTTCCCAGAGGGGACAATTGCCAATATCTGGAGATATTTTTGATTATAACAACTGGGAATTGTTCTTGGAATCTAGTAGGTAACAGACCCAGGGATGCTGGTAAAAGCACTCAATGCACAAGACAATCACTCAGAACAATTTCCTTGTGTAAAATATCAATTCTGCTTAGGTTGAGAAATGCTGAATGATAAGAAAAATAATAAATCAAGATTGCAAAGCATTTTGACAATGAAAGGTTTCTAAATCTTTCTGTATTCATGAAACAGCTTTAAATGCTATGTTTAAAATTGTAAAACATTTTTATAGTACACTGTAATTACTATAATGAAATGCATTTACATTTTCCATTTTTGTTTCAATAAAATTATAATTCAAGATTTTTATTGCTCACTATGTGAACACATACCCCTTATGCAAAAATCCATGAAAATTTCCTTTTTGCATTTAGTCATGAGAAATAATTGTCTCTCTAGTAATTTTACTTCCATCTTTTTTTAGAAAAACAAAAACAAAATAAGCTTTTATAATTCTTTATTTTTTCTTCTTCTTTAGATATCATCTGTTATAAAGCTGCACTTATGTTTATTATCGCTGATTTAATTATGCATTATGATAGAGCACACTGAAATTTTTCAGGAAAGTCTAGCAGTATAAATCCTAATTAGTAAAGTAAAAATCTTGACTATATTTTCATGTATCTTTCTGAAAATATAATGAAGACTTGATCTTGGAAGCTTGTGAAACATATATTTTTAAGTTTTGTGAATTTTTTGCTGGAATGGGCAGATTTTCTCATCTTTAAATAGAATGCTTGTTATAAAAATGAAAGTAATCAATTCTGCTTTAAGTTTTTATATGTGCTGATACTAATAGATATTATCTCCAAATCTGTTTTATGAGTTCCATGGTTTTTAAAAGTTTACCTATAAAAACCTACTTCTGCTATAGTTACACTAGTTTAAAGAAGTCAAACTCAATCATGGCTCTGAGTTAGACACAAGGATAATGTTTGCAAAGTGAATGAAAGCTATTTTCAATGGTTATGTACAGTATCTTTTGGCACAATTGCCTGCAATATTTTTTGGCTGACAAATGTTATTTGTTTTACTCAAAATGTGGGTCTGTCATAAGATTGGAAGTATAACAGTAGCATGAATATCTGCAAAACATTGTTTCTTTTTATTTTTATATTGTTAGTCTTTTTACTAACTACTCAAAATAGCCTGGCACCAAAAAGGAATTTCCTATCATTTTCTAATTCTAGTGTTTTTCCACATTAAGTGGCTTTTAAATACTCACAGAAATAATCCAGATTTAAATACTTTCGTGACTTGAAACCTCCAACAAAAGTCATGTCCATAAGTAGTTTATATTGTCATTAAGAAGGCCTTTTTCCTTCAAATAGTTCAGCTTGTGAAAATACTGATTTCCTTGGCCTAGGTGTCTTATATAATTATTATCAGTAGAAATTTAAAACTCAGCTGCAGACATTTTCTAGAATGCAACCTAATACATGATTGTAAATGTGAAAAACAGTACAAAACTCAGAAGTCATTTATGCTGCTTACTAATTATTTATTGCAAAATATGTTTGAGCACTGGTGAAGCAATCCTAATATTTAAAACACAATAAAAAACAGGATGAAGTCTGTAACCACTGAAAAATGGTCATCATTTTATTTAGGGATGGAGCAATGCCCAGATTATAACCTTTGCTTTTAATAGTTGCTTGTGTGAATAGCCAATTAGTAACATGCGCCTTTTGAGAAAACATAGTGCAGAAAGACACTTATTTTGAGATTCTATTCATTTAAGGTAAATTTTGGAATTTTCTAACAGATTATCATCATCATTACTATTAAATATTTCCCTATTGCAATGTAATAGGTCTTATTTTATGAAGTATTTTTCAGATTTGGAATTTAGAGATAGATTTTGGAGAAAATTTACTATTTCGAATCTCTGAAAATTTAGACCTTAGTACTATTAGGTAAAGACTAATTCTCTGAGTAGTTGATAATGCAAATTGATTTGATGTGCAGTTAGTTTCTGTCTGAAGTTGTATCACAACTGAAAACTGAGCCCATTATAAAAGTGTAAAAGCCATTAAAATTAAGTTAATATTTTTAAGGACATGCACCAAACAGTAAATGTCATTCTTATTTATATACCATATATTTTGCTTTGTACTGGTCTGAGGAAAGAGGGGTGATGGGGACTGGTTACAAAATTCTTTGTGTTAATGAAATTAAATTGAATAGTTTCAATAAATGATAGGTCAATCACCAAGAATTTAATAATCCATAAACTGAAATGGGATTTTACTACCATGCCATTTTCTGAGTAGTTTCCCTAATAAATTTGATTTTTGAAATATCAACATTTCTAAATGAGATATTAAAAAGTTGTGTAATGGAACTGCAGGCAGGGCTGAAGTGGTAGTATGCCTGCGATCAAGCATGAGGCCTTGAGTTCAAACCCCAATACACCAATAAATAAATAAATAAGTTGCTTAAGGCTCCCAATCATGAGTATAATGGAACATTAAGCAGCAAACCTTGAATAATAATAGTAAAAGAAATATTTAAAAGACCTAGTTATACCACTATGTAATGTATATTCATAACTCAATCACATACCAGATAATACTGTGTCATCTGTATGTGTAAATCAATTGTATTTGCTTTTTTAGATAATTCTCTGTTTTGTGTTTGGTAGATTAACCACACTTTAGTTCCTCCTAAAAGATGTTGGGAGAAAGTCATTTATTGTCCTCTAAGGCATATGCACTTTCTACACAAATATTAATTATTTTTATTTCAATTACTCCCCTAAGTCTGGTAAATGACAGAAAACTAAGATGTTCTATAAACAAAGTTTGTTGTATTTATTAAAAATTCATACAGAAATGTAAGAGCAAATGTAGAAATTTTTCTTTCTTAAATGCCAGGGTTGGGAGGTTTTGTCCAAACAAAGGAAGCAGCAACTTGTACGAGGTTGAAAGTCATTTTTGTCTACTCTTTAATTCTAGTTGATGATTTTCTGTGTTAAAATCCTAATGCTGACTTCTAGAGATCTGGTGTGTATCATCTACCATTTTCTCCAAGAAAAAGTCCTTCATGAAATTTCACTGTTAATGACCTTCAGAGTATTTCCTTGGAAGGAGAGGAAACTGCAATAAAAGTAGGCAGTCTCTATTTCTATCTCCTTGAGCAGAAGTGTGTGTGAAACATTAGAATGCATCTGGCAAAACTGCAGCTGTTGTTTATCTATGAACCCTAACTCAGGTTATCCTCATATATTTCATATTTAATTTAATTTTCATACTAAATTGAAGTTTTCATTTTATGTTTTCAATTTAGATTAGAGGAGTGAATTTTCGATCTGCAGTTATTTAAATGGAAATAATTTAGTCCTTATTTTTTGGTGACAAAATTCAAATATGTCAATATTTGGAATACAAAAAATTTTTTGGTTTATGTTGAATTTTACATCATTCTCTACAGGCACATTGTATAGCTCACAGATTTGAATGATTCAATGATTACCGAAAAAATCATGTTTCTGTTTTCTAAATTTGTGATTAGCATTTAAAAAGCATCTACAGAAAAACTAGCATATTTAAAATAATACTATTTAAATAAGAGTTGAAGCATTTACTAATCTAATATTATTGGTAAATTAGATGTAAATGTTTTTAGATAAAAAATTGTCTATTATATTAATAGCTTTGTGCTTTAGACAAAAAATTTGATGTTAGTAAACACTAAAAATTACTTTCATGATCATTAATAATTTCTGTTTTTGTCCTTAATGATGTCTACAGATGATAATTCTACTCAGGTGGAAATTATTTATTTCATAAATGCTTTCTATTCTGCTTTAGAAATTAATGGCCAATCTACCATAAATGGTATGATTGAAAATTGAACAAAAACTAATTGATAACCATAATATATAAGGAGAGTTAGCAAATGTATTAATTTTGTTTAAAATGCTTGATGAAAATTTTGTGGGAATATTCACTGATCCTCAATACTTTTTGGGAAATACAGAGATATAAATTTAAAGATGTATTAAAATCTGCCATTGATATTTTTGTATATTTTTATATGCAACATAATATTTTATTTGTCTAGGCTAATGGTTTAGATATGAAAATTACTTTTTCAAACATATATGTAATTGTCTTATCATTTAATTAATAAATTAAAATTAACTAAATATATACCTCTAGATTAATTTCAAATTCTGGTATGTGGATTGCCTCCAGTTATATACATTTTTGCTCAAAATTTTTTGCTTCTTCAGGGTCTTTTGTGGTTCTATATGAAAATTAGTATTGTTTTTCATATTTCTGTAAGCCATGTCATTAAAATTTTTAACAGGAATTGTACTGAAACTGTAACACAAGGGATATATGAAAAATTATCAACATAATTACTCATCAGGGAAATCAAATAAAAAAAACAGGAAGATGTCATCTCACACACTGTAGGATGCCTATTATTAAAAAATCAAAACCCAAAAAGTGATAACAAATTCTGACAAAGATGTAGAGAGGGCAACACTTGAAGAACTATTATTGCAGGTGTAAACTGGTATAACCATTACAGAGAAATAGTATGGGGGTTCCTCAAAAAATTGAAAATAGATCTACCAGTTCCAATTCGGGACATGTATAGAATAGAATTGAAAGTAATATATCAAAGTGATAGCTGCATTTCCATGTTTAATGTGGCACTAATCACAACTTATAAGATATATGAAATAATCCAAATGTTCATCAAGAACTAAATGGATGAAGAAAATGTGAAATACACATACAATGGGATATTATTCAGAGTTCAAAAGAAGAAAATCCTACTATTTCTGACAACATGAATGGAGACAGAAGACACTATGCTAAGTTAAATCACTTTCATAGCTGGACAAACACTGCATTAATCTTCTTAAATGAGGAATCTGAAATAACCTTATAGAAGTGGACAATAAAACAGTGGTTAGCAGGGAATAGGGAGTAGATATGGGGAATTATTTTTCATTAAATATAAAATTATAACTACCTGACATGTGTGAGTTCCAGATAATTAAGAATAAGTATTTGCATCTACATTTTATTAGGAGGATAAATCTGATATTAACTATCCTTATCTCAAAAACACAAACAAACAAAAATGACAAAAGGAAATATTCAAAAGTCATTGATAAGATTAGTTAACTGAATTTTGGCAGTAGTAATATGAGTGCATACACACATGTCCAAATCCATTAGGTGTACACATTAATCATTTGCAGCATTTTGTATACCAGTCATATCTCAATAATAGCTGGAATAATAAAAAAGAGGAAAATCTCATTAACATGAATAATATTAACTATGTAAAGGAAATAAAATGTTTGCTTTAAAAATATATTTGTGTTTTATGTAAACATTAAATAAATGACATTAAGAAAAAAATAAGGGCATGTATTGTAACTGAAATATTCAAGGTTTGTTCAAGGTTTCCCTAAAATTTTGCTTTCATATGAAAATATAATTTAACTGAACTTTTGATGCAATGAAATCCAGATATTCATGTATTTTGCAAAATATAAACACTATACAAGTGTTGTATGTACAAATGTATATTCTATTTATGTAATATATTTTTATTATCTAAGAGCTTAATACAGTATTTTTTACCATACATTTTATTTCATATCTCTAAAACTAATTCATCTTACCTAACTCAAAATTTATTCATGCTAAACAGCATCATTCTTTTTTTTATATTTGTTTATTCACATGTGCATACATTGTTTGGGTCATTGCTCCCCACTAGCCCTCACCCCCTTCATCTCCTCCCTACCTGTCCCGTCACTTCCAGGCAGAATCTGTGCTGCCCTTACCTCTAATTTTGTTGGAGAGAAAACAAAAGCAATAATAAGAGAGAAAAAGAGTTTTTGCTAGTTGAGGTAAGGATAGCTATACAGAAAGATTCTTAGCTTTGCTTCTATGTACCAATGTGTTACATCCCAAGTTAATTCATCTCTTACTGACCTTTTTGCTAGTTCCTGATCCCCTTCTTATGTTGAGCTCTGTCACTTTACGGATCTCATATTAGTTCTTCTACAATAGGGACATCAAATACTTTCATGTTTTGGGTTTCTTGCCATACTTCCAGTGAGTGCTCACCCCTTATCATGGGACCCAAGTCCAACTACATTGCTGCACTTTGCTCTAGATCTAAAGTCCGCACATGAGGGAGAACATACGATTTTTGGTCTTCTAAGCATGTCTAATCTCGCTCAGGATGATGTTTTCTGGTTCCATCCATTTACTTGCGAATGATAAAATTTCATTCTTCTTCATGGCTAAGTAAAATTCCATGTGTATAAATACTACATTTTCTTGATCCATTCATCAGTAGTAGGGCATCTTGGCTGTTTCCATATCTTGGCTATTGTGAATAGTGCTGTAATAAACATGTGTGTGCAGGTGTCTCTGGAGTAATCTGTGTTGCATTCTTTTGAGTATATCCCCAGGAGTGGGATTGCTGGATCATATGGCAGATTTATGTTTAGATTTTTAAGAAGCTTCCAAATTTTTTCCCAGAGTGGTTGCACTTGCTTGCATTCCTATGAATAGTGTACTAGGATTCCTCTTCTCCCACATCCTCACCAACACCTGTTGTTAGTGGTGTTTTTGATTATGGCTAATATAACAGGGGTGAGGTGGAATCTTAGTGTGGTTTTGATTTGCATTTCTTTTATGGCTAGAGATGGTGAGCATTTTTTCATGTGTTTTTTGGCCATTTGAATTTCTTCCCTTGAGAAAGTTTTGTTTAGTTCAGTTCCCCATTTATTTATTGGTTCATTGATTTTGTAAGAGTTTAGTTTTTTGAGTTCCTTATATATTCTGGTTATCAGTCCTTTGTCTGATATATAGTTGGCAAATATTTTCTCCCACTCTGTGGGTGGTCTTTTCAATTTAGAGACCATTACTTTTGTTGTGCAGAAGCTTTTTAGTATTATAAAGTCCCATTTCTCCATCCTTTCTCTTAGTTCCTGAGCTACTGGAGTTTTATTAAGGAAGTCCTTGCCTATATTTATTACTTCCAGGGTTTTTCCTACTCTTCCCTGTATCAACTTCAGAGTACAGGTCTGATATTAAGATCCTTGATCCATTTTGAGTTGATACTAGTGCAGGGTGATAAATATGGATCTAGTTTCAGATTTTTGCAGATGGATAACCACTTTTCCCAACAACATTTGTTGAAGAGGCTGTCTTTTCTCCATCTTACATTTTTAGTGCCTTTGTCAAAGATAAGTTGGACATAGTTGTGTGGGTTCATATCTGGGTCCTCTATTCTGTTCCACTGGTTTTCATGTCTGCTTTTGTGCCAGTACCATGCTGTTGTTATTGCTACTGCTTTATAATACAGTTTGAAGTCAAATATTGTGATTCCTCTAGCATTGCTCTTTTTGCCAAGTACTGCTTTGACTATTCATGGTCTCTTGTGTTTCCAAATGAACTTTAGGGTAGATTTTTCAATTTGGGTGAGGAATGTCATTGGGATTTTGATGGGAATTGCATTAAACATGTAGATGGCTTTTGCTAGTATAGCCATTTTTTACTATGTTGAGTCTATCAATTCATAAGCATGGGAGATCTCTCCATCTTCTGTAGACTTCCTCAATCTATTTCTTCAGGGGTTTGTAATTCTCTTTGTAGAGGTCACTCACATACATTGTTAAGTTTACTCCTAGGTACTGGATTTTTTTGAGGCTATTGTAGATGGAATTGTTTCCATATATTGTTTCTCAGTTTGTTCATTATTAGTGTATGCTAAGATTCCACCTCACCCCTGTTAGAATAGCCATCATCAGCAACACCACCAACAACAAGTGTTGGTGAGGATGCGGGAAAAAAGGAACCCTCTTACACTGTTGGTGGGAATGTAGACTAGTATAACCACTCTGGAAAAAAATGTGGAGGCTACTTAAAAAGCTAGATATCGATCTACCATTTGATCCAGCAATACCACTCTTGGGGATATACCCAAAAGACTGTGACACAGGTTATTCCAGAGGCACCTGCACACCCATGTTTATTGCGGCACTATTCAAAATAGCCAAGTTATGGAAACAGCCAAGATGCCCCACCACTGACGAATGGATTAAGAAAATGTGGTATCTATACACAGTGGAATTTTATGCAGCCAGGAAGAAGAACGAAATGTTATCATTTGCTTGTAAATGGATGGAATTGGAGAACCTCATTCTGAGTGAGGTTAGCCTGGCCCAAAAGACCAAAAATCATATGTTCTCCCTCATATGTGGACATTAGATCAAAGGCAAACACAACAATGAGATTGGACTATGAGCACATGATAAAAGCGAGAGCACACAAGGCAGGGATGAGGATAGGTAAGACACCTAAAAAATTAACTAGCATTTGTTGCCCTTAATGCAGAGAAACTAAAGCACATACCTTAAAAGCAACTGAGGCCAATAGGAAAAGGGGAACAGGAATTAGATTAAAGGTTAGATAAAAAAAAATTAACCTAGAAGGTAACACCCACACACAGGAAATCAATGTGAATCAATGCCCTGTATAGCTATCCTTATCTCAACCAGCAAAAACTCTTGTTCCCTCCTATTATTGCTTATACTCTCTCTACAACAAAATTAGAAATAAGGGCAAAATAGTTTCTGCTGGGTATTGAGGAGGTGGGGGGGAGAGGGAGGGGGAGGAGTGTGTGGTAAGGGAGGGTGTGGGGGCAGGGGGGAGAAGTGAACCAAGCCTTGTATGCACATATGAATAATAAAAGAAAAAAGAAAGAATTACATAAAAAAAAAGAAAAGCTAAAGATTTTTGTAAGTTGATTTTATATCTTTCCACCTTGCTATAGCTGTTTGTGGTGTCTAGGCATTTTTGGGTAGAGTTTTTTGCATCTTTAAGGTATAGGATCATATCATCTGCAAATAAGGATATTTTGATAGTTTTCTTACCTATTTATATTCCTTTTATTTCTCCTTCTTGCCTGATAGCTCTGGCTAGGAATTCTGGTACTATGTTGAATAGAAGGGGAGATAGTGGGCACCCTTGTCTCATTCTTGATTTTAGGGGCAATGGTTTCAGTTTTTTACCATTAGGTATGTTGTTAGCTGTAGGTTTGTCATATATAGCCTTTCTGATGTTGAGATACTTACCTTCTATTTCTAGCTTCCTTAGAGCTTTTATCATGAAGTAGTTTTGTATCTTGAAGAAGACTTCTACCACTTCTATTGAAATGGTCAAATGTTTTTTGTCTTTACTTCTATTGATGCATGTTGAACCACCCCTGCATCCATGGGATGCAGCTGACTTGGTTGTAGTGAATTATTTTTCTAATGTTTTGTTGGATTTGGTTTGTTAATATTTTTGAAGTCTTCTTTGTCAGAGATAAGTATTGCTACTCCTACCTGTTTTCGGGGGCATTGGCTTGGTAAATCTTCTTCCAGCCTTTTATCCTAAGCCTATGCTTATTTCTGTCAGTGAGGTGGGTCTCCTGTAAGCAACAAATTGTTGGATCTTCCTTTTTAATCCAGTTCGTCAAATGGTGCCTTTTGATGGGTGAATTAAATCCGTTATCATTAAGTGTTAGTACTGATAGGTATGTGGTGATTCCTGTCATTTAGTTGTCTTAGTTGTTTGAAGGTTTGATTGTGTGTACCTAAGTTGAGGTTATTCTCTACTTTCTTGCTTTTTCTTTTCCTGCGGTTTGGTGCTGCCTGTCTTTTCATGGTTAAGTTGGGTTTCACTTTCTGTGTGCAGAATCCCTTGAAGAATCCTTTGTAGTGGTCGCTTTGTGGTCATATTGTTTTAGTTTCTGCTTATCATGGAAGACTTTTATTGCTCCATATATTTTGAATGATAGTTTTGCTGGGTAGAGTGCCGTGGGGTTGAAGTTATTCTCATTCAGTGCTCAGAAGATCTCTCCCCAAGCTCTTCTTGCTTTTAATGTTTCTGTTGAGAAGTCTGCTGTAAGTTTGATCAGTTTACCTTTGTATGTTATTTGTTTTTTCTCTCTTACAGCCTTCAATATTCTTTTCCTAGTTTCTGAACTTGTTGTTTTAATGATGATATGCCATGGGGTAGTTCTATTTTGATCTGGTCTATTTGGTGTTCTGGAGGCCTCTTGCATCTGTATGGGAATAGCTTTCTCTAGATTTGGGAAATTTTCCATTATTATTTTGTTGAATATATTATGCATTCCCTTTGCTTGTACCTCTTCTCCTTCTTCAATGTCCATGATTCTCAGGTTTGGTCTTTTGATGGAGTTGGTGATTTCTTACATTTTGTTTTCACAGGTCTTGTGTTGTTTAACTAATAGTTCTTCGGTTTTTCCTGTAATTACCATTTCCTCTTCGAGTTCTGATATTCTGTCTTCTATGTGTCTGTGCTGCTGGAGTGGCCTTCCGTTTTGTTTTGCAATTCTGTTTCATTCTTTTTTCTGTGTTTTTCCATATCCTGGGTGGTTTCCTGTTTAATGTTGTGTATTTTTGTCCTGAGTTCATATATCTCTTTATTAATTATGTTCTTTGTTTCACTTTGGTGTTTATACAGTGCTTCTATGATTTCCTTTATTTCCTCTTTTGCTTTTTCAAATTCTCTATTTTTGTTTTCTTGGAATTTCTTGAGTGTCTCCTGTACATTTTGGTTGATGATATTCAGTATCATCTTTATAAAATTTTCATTGAGTACCTGTAGTATTTCTTCTGTAGATTATTCTTGTGGGCTTCATTGGGTTCTGTGGCATAGTTTATTTTCATTTTATTGGAGTCTGGATCTGAGTATCTGTTTTCTTCATTTCCCTCTGGTTCCTGTACTAATTTTTTTGCTGTGGGGAAACTGGTTTCCCTTTTTTTTCTGTCTTCTTGTCATTGCCCTTGTTGTTGTTATTGTCCCTGTACTGTGTGCAATTAAGTATTTTCTAGCTTGTAATAATAGCACTGGTGATATTTAGAATGGAAGGATGAGAGGAGATGGACAGCAAAGAAGTTAAAGGAAAAGGGTAAAACAAATAAAGAAGTAGAATAAAACAAAACAAAGAAACAAACAAAAAAGTTTCAAAGATATAAAAGAGAGAGACAGTGTACTAATCAACCATAAGCTGAAAGGGCATTAGAGAGACAGAGAGGATTGAAAATAAAAAATAGATAAAATAAAAATGAAAATAAAAATAAAAAATAAAAAATAGATAAATGAAAAAAAAAAAAATCTCCAAGTTCAAATGCAATAGTTTCAGTGTTAATAATTTTGGTGTTCATCCCTCAGCCTCCAATCCTGGAGATGGTGTCTCAGAAGTAGTTCTGTGATTGTTTCATCAAAGGGGAAAAAGACTGGAAAAACCAAAATAAAACAAAACCACACAAAACAAAAAATTATAATCCTACAAAGTGTCCCATGTTCAAATGCAGTACTGTTTCAGTAAGTTTTTCAGCATGCAGGTGTAGTTTGGTTGTTGTCTCATCAAAGGTAGGGAGAGAGAAAAGAAAAAAAAAAGTCTGGACACAGTTCTGTGAATGGCTGTCTGTGGCTGTGGCTTTCCTGCCCGCTGCTGTCTGCCTGCTGTTGCTGGAGGCTTTATTTACGTAGATCTCAGGGGTGAGCTTAGCACTCACCTGGCCCCCACAGGGTTTGCTTACTCAGAGTTCTCCTGTGTGCAAGCCACTGCTACAAGCTTTCCCCTTTCTAAGCACACTGGGGGAGGTGACACTGCACCCACTTTCTCAGTCTTGCATGTTTATTTACAGTTCACGTGCAATGTGGGCCTTCTCCCCCCTCCTGTGGAGTTTTCCTCCCACCGCCTCTTTTACAAGCTTTTCTGCTCCTGAATGCTGGGCATGTGCTGCTGCTCCTGCCTTCTCCAGCCTGGCTTGTTTGTTTACAGCTCATTTGGGATGTGAGTCTTCCCCCCTCTCCTTTGGAGTTTTCCTCCCACTGCCACTTTTACAAGCTTTCCTGCTCCTGGTTGCTGGGCATGTGCCTCTGCTCCTGCCTTCTCTGGCCTGGCTTGTTTATTTACAGTTCTGTGAGGGATTTCCCTCCTCCCCTCTTTGGTGCTCAGGGCACTCCACCCTCTTTGCTGTGTGTCTTTTTTGTTGTTATTGCTTATTACTCAGTTTTTCTTTCTTTCCCTGTGTGGGAGTCAGTCTGTCCAGGGGGCTGGCTATGCTGATCTGGCCCAGGGTTGTCTGTGGGAGTACCATGTATCGCTTAGCTCACCTTGTGGTCTGCGTCTTCCTAAGACATCTGGGCATGAGTGATTGGTGGCGGCACAGGGATCCCTCCTGGTTTCTCCATTTAATGTGAAGTGGAGATGCTCTGTGCAGCAAGATTTTCAAATAAATTAGAATATAGGCTCTCAAAGTAGTCTCTGATGATTTCCTGTATTTCCAAAGTGTTTGTTGTTTTCTCCCCTTTTGTATTTCTGATTTTACTGATTTGGGTTCTTTCTCTCCTCATTTTAGTCAGGTTTGCCATATGTTTTGTTTGTTTGTTTGTTTTTGTGTCATTGATTTCTGCCCTTATTTTTATTACTTCTTTCCTTCTGCTTGTTTTGGGATTTGCTTGTTCTTGTTTTTCTAGGAGTTTGAGATGTAGCATTATGTCATTAATTTGAGATCTTTCTGTCCTTTTAATATATGCACTCATGGCTATAAACTTTCCTCTCAGGACTGCCTTTGCTGTGTCCCATAGGTTCCAGTAGGTCATGTTTTCATTTCCATTAAATTCCAGGAATCTTAATTTCCTCTTTTATTTCATCAATGACCCATTGATCATTGAGCAATGTGTTTCTCGGCTTCTAAGTATTAGCATGTTTTTAATGTTGTTTTTGTTGTTGAGCTTTAGTTTTAATGCATTGTGGTCAGATAGAATGCATGATATTATTTCTATTTTCTTATATTTGCTGAGGCTTGCTTTGTGCCCTAAGATATGATCGATTTTGGAGAAAGTTGCATGGGCTGCTGAGAAGAATGTATATTGTGCAATGGTTGGATGAAATATTCTGTAGATATCGGCTAGGTCCAATTGATCTATGGTGTGATTGAGATCTAGGATTTCTTTATTGATTTTTGTTTGGATGACCTATCTATTGGTTACAGGGGGTATTGAAGTCTCCCACTATCACTGTGTTCAAGTTTATACATGTTTTTAGTTCCTTCAGAGTATGTTTGATAAAATTTGGCATATTGATGTTGGGTGCATGTAGGTTGATTATTATATCCTTTTGGTGTATTTCCCCTGTTATTTGTATGGAGTGTCCTTCTTTATCTCGTTTGGTCAATGTAGGTTGAAGTCTACTTTGTCTGAGATAAGCATTGCTACTGCTGCCTGTTTTCTGGGGCCATTAGCTCAGTAAATCTTCTTTCAGCCTTTCACCCTAAGCCAGTGTTTGTTTCTGTGGATAAAGTAGTCTTCTGTAAGCAACAGATTGTTGGATCTTCTTTTTTAATTCAGTTTGCCAATTGGTGTCTTTTGATGGAGTAATTAAGTCTGTTAACATTCAGTGTTAATATTGATATGTATTTGGTGACCCCTGTCATTTAGTTGTCTTTGTTGTGTAAGAGTTTATTTGTTTGGATTTAAATCAGTGTTACATTCTACTTTCTTACCTTTTCCTTTTCTGTGGTTTGGTACTGCCTGTCTTTTCATAGTTTTGTATGTCTTCATTTTCTGTATGCAGGATTCCTTGAAGAATCTTTTGTAGTGGTGGCTTGGTGGTCACATTTTGTTTTAATTTCTGCTTGTCATGGAAGACTTTTATTGCTCCATCTATCTTGAATGATAGTTTTGCTGGGTAGAGTATCCTAGGGTTGAACTTATTTTCATTCAGTGCCTGGCATACCTCTCTCCATGCTCTTCTTGGTTTTAAGGTTTCTATTGAGAAATCTGTTGTGATTTTGATGGGTTTACCTTTGTATGTTATTTGTTTTTTCTCTATTCCAGGCTTCAGTATTTTTTCTTTATTCTTTGTGCTTGTTATTTTAATGAATATATATCATGGTGTAGTTCTATTTTGGTGAAGTCTGTTTGGTGTCCTGGAGTCTTCCTTTACCTGAATGGGCATAATTGTCTCTAGATTTGGGAAATTTTCTGTTATTATTTTGTTGAATATATTATGAATTCCTTTTGCTTGCACCTCTTCTCCTTCTTCAAACATGATTCTCAGGTTTGCTCTTTTGATGGAGTTGGTGAGTTATTGCATATTCCTTTCATAGGTCTTGAGTTGTATCAGTAATTTCCCTTCAGTTTTTCCTTCAATTTCCATTTCATCTTCAAGTTCTGAAATTCTGTCTTCTACTTGCTCAATTCTGCTGGACTAGACTTCCATTGTGTTTTTTATTTCTGTTTCATGATTTTCCTGAGGTGTTCCATCTCATGGGTCTGTTCTTCTTTAATATTATCAATTTTTGTCCTTAATTCATTTATTTGTCTATTTATGGTGTTTTCTGTTTCACTTTGGTATTTATTTAGTGTTCCTATGAGTTCACTTTTTTGTTTTTGTTTCTTCTCATCTTCTTTGTTTTGTTGTCTTGGAATTTCTTGAGTGCTTCCTGTGCATTTTGGTTGACTTTGTTTAGTATCATCTCCATGAAATTCTCAGTTATTCTTGCAGGATTTCTTCTTTCAGGGTATTTTTGTGGATTTTGTTGGGTTCCTTGGGATAGTCTGTCTTTGTTTTTTGGGGGTCTGGGACTGGGTATCCATTTTCTTCATTTCCCTCTGTATCCTATACTGAATTAGGAGAATGGTTTCCATCCCTTTTTCATCTTCTTATCATTCTACTTGGTGTTATTTCTTATGCTGTTCTGTGTGTAATTTAGTATTGGCTAACTTACAGTATTAAAACTAATATAATCAGGAAGGGAAGAGAGAAAGGAAAGAGAAAGAGACAAGAAAAAGAAAAAGAAAACTGAATAAATCAACAGGGAGAGATGATTGGCTAACAAACAGTGAATGAGGTAAGTACTTAGAGAGAAAGAGAAAAAAGGACAAGAAAAAAGAGAGAAAAGAAAAAAAATGAAGAGCCAAAGAAACATACGGGGAGAGATGGTGGACTAACACACACTGAACAAGACAAGCACTTGGATAGAAAGAGGAAGAAAAAAAGAAAAAAAAATTCCAGGTTCAGGAACAATGGTGTTTTAGTCAGTAGTTTTGGTGTTACTCCAAGCCTGGCAGGTGGGTGCTCCTGAAGCCTGCTTGCTTAAAGTTCAGGGGGAAAGTTGCCCCTTCTCCTCCCTCTGGTATGCTCAAAGCACCCTGCCCTCTCTGCTGCATGTCCTTTTCAATTTCTAGTTTATGATTCAGTTTTTTTTTCCTTTTTGCAGAGTGGGAGTCATTCTGTCCAGGAAGCTATGCTGGCCTTTTCAGGGAGTGGCTGTGGGAGTACCATGTGCTGCTTATCCGCTCATATGTTGGTCTGCTTCTCCCAAGCAAGTTTGGAACCAGTGGTGTCTAACAGTGCATGAGCCCTCCTGTTTTCTCAGTGTAACATAGCATGGAGAAGCTTTGTTTGGTATGGGGGCTCAGGGTGTCCAAGTTTTGCTTATTCTTGGTGTTTTTTTTTCTGCCAAGTATGGGTCCAGTGTCTCAGCAAGATTCCAGATTTATGGAGCTCATGCTCTCAGCTACTTCCCTCTAGTTGCCATTGTGTTTCCAAGAGATCCATTCTTTTTGCATGTTCTCAAATTTAAAAGTAAATTGTACTAAAAATTACATAGTTGAAATTTTAGTAGAATAATTTGACTTTAAAAACATCATGGAGCACAATCACAATAACATGCACAATATAATTTTTCATACTTGTTCTTTTTTGTTATTAGTGTATATTAATTGCACAATTTTTAAATGGAAATTATCTTTAATCTGTAAGATCACTTTCAATTATATGACTAATTTAGCAATATTATTCCAAGAACATGGAAAGTCTTCCCATAGTTTTGTGTCTTCTTCAATTTTGTTCTTCATTATTATAAGCTTTTCATTATAGAGATTTTCACCTCCTTGGATAGCTATGTTCCTAGGTATGTATATTATTGCTGTATAGAAAACTGTTAATTTTTTCATTTTGGTTTTGTGTCCTGCTAATTTGCTGAAGTAGTTAATCAGATATCAGGGTCTTCTAGTGGAGTCTTGATAGTCTTTTAATTATACAGGATCATATCACCTGCAAATAGGGATGATTTTCCTTTTTTCTTCCTCCATTTATCCCTTTTATTTCTTTCACTTTTCTTATTTGTCTGAGATTTCATGCACTATACTGAACAAGAGTAGTGCTTTGTTAAAATGCAATAATTCACTTATACCTATAGACTTCCCTTTTAAAACCACCTTCACTGTATCCCACGTGCTCTAAAAAAGATGTTTTAATTTTCATTTGATTCTAGGAAACTCTTCTTTTTCCTCTTGATATCTTAAATGACCCACTGATCACTAAAAGAGGATATTGTTCAATCTCAAGGACTTTTTCTGTTTTCTATAGTTTCTCTTGCTGTTGATTTCTAGTTTTAATTTATGTGTTCTGATAGGATGCAAGATATAATTTCAATTTTTTGTGTTTGTTAAAACTTCTTTTGTAGCATAAATATGACCAATTTTGGAGAAAGTTCGATGTGCTCCTGAGAAAAGTGTATATTCTATTATTGTTGGATAGAGTATTCTGTAGAAATCTGTTAAGTACATTTGGTCTGCATTGCAGTTTAGTTCTGAAGTTTGGGCATTTATTTTTTTGTTTGAATGACCCCTTTTTAGAGAGTATGGTGTTGGAGTCTCCCACTATTATTGTATCTTGAGTCATTTTATGCCCAATAGTGTTTGTTTTAGGGAATTAAATTTCACTGTTGTTCACTATTAAGATATAATAGTTATATCTTCTTGAAGGATTGCTTGCTTCATTAACATGTAGTGACCTTGTACATATTTTTTCTCATTAATTTTGGCTTGAAAGAAATTTAGTTTGTTAGATATGAATATAGCAATTACTGTGTGCTTTGGAGTTCCATCTCTTTGGGATATCATTTTCCATTCTTACACTTAAAATCTGTATGTCTTTGCTAGTGAGCTGAGTTTTTGTAGAAAATAAAAAGATTCTGTTTTTAATCCATTCATCCAGTCTATATAAATTGAATAGTTAAGATCATTTATTTTTAGGATTATAATTGAGAAGTATGTGCAAGTGTATTTTATTTTGTTTTCTGGTTGTATAAAACACTTATTTCTCTTTTGTTTCCCTATTATTTGTCGTAGACTGTTGCTGGTTGAACCAGTTAATAATGTTTTAAAGGTTCTTAATTTTCATTTGTATATTTTTTTGAGATTTGTTCTTTCCTGAGTTCTCATGATTGTGCACATGTGTTATTTGTTCTGTATGTCGGATTCCTTTGAATATATTTTGCAATGCTGGCTTAGTGGTATTGAATTGCTTTAGTGCATGCTTACATTGGAAGTCTTTATTTTTCCTGTAATTTTAAAGGATACCTTTGTTGGTTGTACTAATGTTTGGTGAGAGTTATTTTCTTTCAGGGCTTGAAATTCATCATTTCATGCTCTCTTGGCTGTTAGGGTTTCTTCTGATAAATATATTGTTATTTTGATAGGTTTGCCTTTGTAAGTAACTTCACACATCTTTCTTGAAGCTGTTGATAGCCTTTCTTTATGCTGTCAATTCAACTATAGTATGAGGTGGAGTTTTTTCTCATTATCTCTGTTTGAGGTTCTAAATTCCTCCTCTACCTGGAAGTCCATGTCTTTACTTAGATGTGGGAAATTTTCTGCTGTTGTTTTACTAAATTGGCTTTATATGTGTTTAGTATAGATTTTGGCTTCATCTTTTATACCAAAATCCATAATTTGGGCTCTTACCTATGTCCCAGAGGTATTGGGTAAGAGGTCTTCGATGAGTGGTCTTGAATGTTGTTGTGATAATTTCTTAGTTTTTCCTTTGTTAGTAGCTGAACTTAATAATTCATTCACCTTCAACCTCTGAAAGTCTTCCTCTTGTTCTAGTCTGTTCGAGATGCTTTCCTATGAGTTTTGAATTTGGTTTATTGAGGTTCCATTTGTGGTTTCCATTAATTTCTTTTCATAATCTATCTTTTTGCTGAAACTTTCATCCATATCCTATATTGTCTTCTTTACATCATTCAGGTGTTTATTTATATCATATTTGAAATAATAATTTAATTTGTTATGATATCATTGGGTTTAGTTATTGAACAGTTATGAACTTTTTGAGGACTCTTGTTTCCTTTTTATGTTTTTTCATATTTCTTTGGTTTCTATGTTGTGATTTATGCATTTGTTGTCATAGATATCTTTTCTGATTTTTAAATTTATTTTTATTTTTATTATTGTTTTACTGGGGGTACATTGAGAAATTTCCAAAATTCTTGCAATTTATCATAGTTGAATGAATTCATCATTCTCCATTATCCCCCCTCCCACCATTCCTGGAATAGTTTCAGCAGGTCTCATTTTTCCACTTACACAGATGTGTACAGAATATTTCCTCTAGATTCACCCTCTAAACCCCTTTCCACATGTCCTCTCCCCTCCCACTGATATCTAGCCACCAGACAAGGCCTGTTTTGCTTTCCTGCTCTTTGATTTTTTATGGTGGTCATCTTAGTGACCAGCTTTTTTTGTGGGCTCAGTCTCCAATACGACTCAGGGAGAGAGAATATAAACTCCACTGACATCAACATAAAAGTAAACTAGATACATAACTAGAATACAATAAACTTAGCAACAATTACTATACCCCCAAAAATAATATAAAGAAAGGGGAAAAATAACATAGGTTAAACTAAGAATTTAAAAATTAATAAGTATTAAAGTAATATTAATAATCTAAGTAAAGGAACATGGGAAAAGGAAAGAAGAAGCAGGAAGTAAGAAAGGAAAGAAAAGAATATGATATGCAGGAATGGGAAAATACAGTAATACAAATCTTTAAAAAATCAAAAAAAGAGAAAAGTAAAAAGCCTTCCTTGCTATAGAGATGGAGACACCTCTTCCCCAGTCCTCTGATTCAAGAGTTTGTCAGATAAGGGGTGGGGACACTGTGACTTGTTCTTTTAGAATCCAATGAAATAGATCAGACCACACTGAACAGTATGGGTACTGAGCCCCATCTTGCTTTTCCAGCTGTTTTGAGTCAATACAATTTCTGCAGCTGAACTATATTCATGCCAGTGAGCTCTGTGTGGGGATCTAGGTAGTAGGGGTTGTAGTAGCTTCCTATTGAGCCATTTTCACCCAGGATGTCCATGGACACCTAGAGTGACTGACCCTTTACACAAGTACTGCTTGAAGTTTCACAACGTATAGACAAACAAGGAAGTGGTTTATTCTTCTAATATTTCTAAGCCTTTGGGCATGGAGAATGAAATCAAATCAAAGCAATCTGCACTGGGATAGGAAGGGATATAGGGATACTTAGTGATCCCTTAGTCCCTATCATGGAGGTCTCCTCCCTAGCCCTCCTCTACACAGTTGGTCTTTCTCTCTGTCTTAGAGATTTGAAGACAGCTTTTAAATTAAAGTGCCTTCCAAGCAGTCCACATTTCTGCCAAGTAGATTTGTCTCTGAAAACTGTTATATAAGTCTCAATCAGTTTTCTGAACACACACTAACAATTGGAGTGGATGCCTGCTGAGCCAGTGAAGAACAGAGACCATTGGGACTTAGAGATACATCAATGCACATGTTCCTGATATCCCAGGAAGTAAATTCCCATATTCTCTTTCTGTTCCTCTTCTGCAGTGTTCTGTTACAATCACAAGAATGTGTGGGTCTTTCAAACTGTTGGTATATCCAATATTGAACTTCAGTGTGTTTCTCAGTCACCCACCTCTCTGAGTAGCTGTTCTTTAGTGGTTTCAATTCTGGATGGGGGGAAAGTTGAAAATTGTGGATTGTTTCTAATGTACCATTTTGTAGACCTTGTTATTTCCTCTCATATCATGACCTGTACAAAAGGTGTGACTGTATTCAGCATTGACTGAAGAAAGTCTTACAAAAACTATCATCTTATTTTATAATTTCCAACTCTTTTTTTCTGTGGTAGCAACTGTTGAATATTTGGTTTTAATATTGTTTTGTGAATTCCTATTTCAAATAACAGTTAACAATAATGCTATCCTCTATGAAAGGGAAAAAATGAATGGTAACGTTCCTGTTCTTTATGAATGAAATTTATAGTATATAATCTTTTTTTAAAAAACACAAGACATAAGTTTCCTGATGCTTATAACATCTATGCAGGCAATTCAGATTTTTTAAATTTTTTCATTGTACAAAATAATGTATTTGTCATTAAGATGAAACTTTGGTCCATAAAATAATTATCTGTTATAACAAGGATTTTTTTCTACCTCTCATAATGAGTGGCTGTTTTATGTTAATATGCCTTTGACTTGTGCTTGATAAGATCACTGCATTTCAAATATAATCATCATTGCCTTATCTAAATCCTAATATGATTTATAATAATAAATGCGTTATTGTTAATGATCCCTTGTAAACAGTATAATATCATGTTTGCAGATGTGATCAACTATTATGAGGCAGATGTCTACATATAAATGTTTATATGATTTATTCAGAAAATCATATACTTAGTGTATGTATAAAATTGAAAATGGTATGTTTTGTGTATTTTATGACAAGACTATGAGGTAAAATTTTGCTGTCATATTTATGTACAATAAGGGATAAGAACCAATGTTTATTTTGCTGAAAGTTTTATATATACATAGGACTTATTTGGAAGCATACAACTTTTAAAATACATTTACACTATTATCACCAAGAAACCAATCATTACAAGCAATTAAGTGCTTATTTGTTAGTTCATTATGGTCTATTAATGCTTTTAACAAAATGACTGTTAAGTAAAACAACAGCATAGCATATGATACTCATTTCCTCTATTAAGAAGACATACACTTAGAGATTTCATAACTTTTAAATGAAAAATTATTTTGGAAGTGCTTCATATTTAAAGGTTATAGTATCTAACATGTACGTGTAATAAAAAGATATAATAGCTCAGATTAATCTGTTTCATTACTGTCTGACTCTTCCTAGCAGTGTCATTTATTCATTTTTTATTGTTGGCATTAATAAAATGTAGTGATAGCTAAGCTAAAACCAAATGATTGATGTCATCTAGTAACATTATACTTGATTCTGGAAGAGACTTTTATTCTTTCACTTAAATATGGATTTGGTGAATTCTCAGCAATGCAATTTGAAAAAATAAGCACACACAAGAAACATTCGGTAGTCTCTCCACTTTTTGTTATGTTCAATGCAGAGATCTCATGTTATATCTAGAATCCTACAACTTGAAGAGACTACAATTTGTATAATGCTTTTATCTCCATTACATTTCTGTCAAGTGGTCATCAACCTTCAGCTGTACATTTCAAATAAGAGGGGTGGTATCCTACATGTGGATTCTTTTGAATTCCATTGACTATCAGATAATTCTGTTCTGAGATCAAATTAGCTCACAGAACATATTTTATAAATGCTTCAGATTTGCAATCAGGAAAATCAGCTTAGAATATTAACTCCAATTTATAAGCTAGACAGCTGTTTATTTTCTGAATTTAGCTCCTTGTGTACAAAATGGGTACAATAACAGCATTATGTCCTAGTGTTGTTGTTATGATTCAGTAAGCTAATGTACTCACATATGCTAAGATCAATGATTTGAAAATGTTAGCCACCTAGGAAATACTGGCTGGTATTTTTTATGTTTTTATCAGATTTGCATACTGTTGCAGAAGGGTCAATTAGTAGACACCTGGGGGAGGACCAAATTATGCTTGCTCAACTCCCTTCTATAAAAAATGGATGGAAATCCACACTTTAAACAAGATTCAGATCCATGGCACATATTCACATAGAAAGCTTACTGTCAAACTTATATTTTGGTAAGAGAAAGAACTGGAAGTGGAATCATTTTTAAATAGATAATAATTTTTTAGTAATTATTTATAATCAATCAATGATATAACAATGTTGTTATGAAAAGGAATAATTTTGGTGCTACTTTTCTGAACCCTAATTTATGTATAGAAAGCCTAAAAATGCTAATATTCAAAGAAAATATCATTCATTATTGGCTCTATATATTTCCTCTAATGATATTATATTAACTATTTTACTTATGTGAGTGAAACTCATTTGAACATGATGTTATTAAAAATGGTAAATATAGGATGGATACAATTGAAAAAGGATAATAACAAGTTTTGGCAAGTACATAGAGAAACTGAAAACTTTACATATTGCAGTTAAATCTTTATATACTGTAGTTAAAAGCTGAAAACAGAGTCATCATATGAATCAGCAATTCCACCCCTAAGAATATACCTATGTGGAAATCCTAACTCCCAGTATTTCAGAATTTGAGCTTATTCAGCAGTATGATCTTCATAGAGGTAACCAAGTTAAAATGAGGCTATTAGGGCAGGGCCTAATCTAGTATGCTTCGTGTTTTTCAGGACAAAAATAATTGGACACAGAGAAAATCCTGTGTGAAGACTTATTACAAGAGAAAGATTGCCACAAATTTCCAGAAAACTACCAAATGCTAGAAGTGGAGATATACAACTGATTGTTCCACACAACCCTCAAAAGAAACCAACCCTCATCACTCCTTGATCTCTGAATTCTAGTCTCTAAAACTATGTGACATTACTTTTTCTTTATTAAGCCACTAGATTTGTAATTCTTTGTTACACAACCTTATGAAAGCCAAAAATTGAAAACATATGTTGAAACACAAACTTCCATGTAGATGTTCAGATTAGTATTATTTATCACAGTCAAAATGTAGAAAAAAACCCTAATGTCTGCTTCCAGGCAGAACCTGTTCTGCCCTCTTCCCCAATTTTGTTGAAGAGAAGACATAAACAATAATAAGAAAGATATAGCATTTTTGCTAGTTTGAAATAAGGATAGCTATACAGAGAGATTTCTAGCATTGCTTCCATGCACAAGTGTATTACAACTCGAATTGATTCATCTGTACCAGACCTCGTCACTACTACCCAGTCACCTTCCCATATGGGCTTCTGTCATTTTAAGATTACTATATTAGCTCCTCTGCAGTGGGCACATCAAACACTTTCAAGTTTTGGGTTTCCTATCTTTCCCTATTCTTCCTGTATGTGTCCTCCTCTTAGCGTGTGACCCATGTCTAATAATAATACTGCATTTGTTTTAGATCTAAAGTCGGTATATGAGTCACATAAACCTGTTAGGCCAGATTTTCTTCACTTTGTGCTGCTTTAGATTCAAATACATAGCTACTTTCATGAAATTGGATTAGTTTGTGGTGGAATATTTTCTTAGTAAATGTCAGTGGCAGACCTTTCATTCCAAAATGCAGGTCACAAGCATGTTGTGAAAAAATGTGATAATATTTGAGAATTCTACAGAAGGAGATAGGTTCTGTAATTAATCCTCTTGGCATGAAATCTGTGGTCTCTTATAGGATCATATCTATGTACTCATTTGTACTGGTTTCTGTCACTCCAAATTATTGGTAAATGTAGTTACTGTAAATAATTGAGCCTTTGCCTTTTCTGCTTAGATGTTTTCTATTGTATCCCCATCTGCTTGTATCTGTGTATATCTTCTTAAGTCCTTTGAGGATCTTTTTAGTGAGGAGCTAAACATGTGAGCATTGTTCCTATACTCTTAGTTTCTATCTGGAATTTTTTACAAGCTGAAATATGCATGTCAGGAACTCATTTCAGTTAGTATTCTGAGATGTCTGGTGTCAGAGTTGCTGATTAAAACAGGTCCAAAATGAAAGTAACAATCAAGTGTTTAATTCCTTTGATAAAAAGAAAAGGCTAAAATAAGAGAAAGTGTTGACTCCTCATATTCCATTTTTCCTTATGGTGCAGCATACTCAAAGGTGGCCAAGTGGATCATTGTAGAGTTAGCATCTTCTCACCTCAGTGAGTCTATACTGGTTTGATGATGTTAGTCTTATGAATGAATTTCATCCCCCCAAATTTTAATGTTGACACATAAATCTCAGTAATTCTGAAGGTGACTATATTTTGAGACAGGGACTTGAAAGTAGTGGTTATGTTAAAATCAGGTCACGTTCTAATAAGGTAAGTAAGACTCACAAGAGAAACCAAGGATGAGCACACATAGAAAGAAGGCTATGTGAAGAACCAACATGAGGGCATCCATCTACAAACCAAGAAGAGAGGCCTCACGAGAACGTGAACTTGCCAAGAACTGTCAAGAAATAAATTTTTAATACTTAACGCACAAAGCCTTTGATATTCTGAGGTTTTACTAACACAGCTTAGTGAACTAATATAGTTGCCATAATAAAGTATCACAGATAGGCTTGACTGGCCTGCAGTGCCATTACTCAAAAGGTTGAAAAAGGAGAATTGTGAATTTAAGGCCAGTCTGGGAAACATAAGGAGACCCTGTCTCAAAAAGTGCCATATACTGGATAGTTTAAATAATAGAATTTTTCTTCCAGATCTGGTCATCAAAGTGTGGGTAGAGCTTGATTCTTTTAAAGCCTCTAACCTTGTCTGATAGGTAGCCATCTTTCTCCATGCTTTCCTGTGGTTTTCCTTCTGTACCTGTGTTCAAATCACCTCTCTTTAGAAAGACATCAATAAGAATGAATAAGTACCACTCTTGATATATGCCCTCAGTTTATTTTAATTATCTCTTGAATCCCTTGTTTCCAAATATAGTCACAATCTGAAATGCTGGGTATTTGAGCTTCAACATAAAAAAATTGGGAGAATAAAATTCAACCTGGAACAGAGATTCAAATGAAAAGTTCTTGACGTTTTATGAACCCTGAACTAGGGAAAAGCAGTGGCGGGACACTAGGAATTAAAAATTACTGTGTACTGAGTCAGAGTGGTCTTCAGTCAGGTCTTAAAGGCTTTCTTCATCACTCCAACTGAGAAAGAAGACTCAGCAGAGATGCCTGAAGAAAATATTGAGTCTGATCACAACTCCAGAAACTGCAATGCAATCACTGTGCACTAAATCTTGTGTGAATTTGGCATTTTCCCACCATGAAAAATGCCAATAAAAGCTTTATATAATTGTCTATGATTGGACCTGAAAATTGTACAGATTTTTATCAAGGTACAGAACTCAATGTATGAAAATTCCTTGGATATTGATGCTAGTTCAGAGTAGACTTAGGCTCTTTCTGTAATGTGTACATCTCTTGGAGATTATACACAGGTAATGAAATAAGTCCATCTTCCTTTCTCCATGCTGATTTGCTACTGACTTGGGACCATGTCTAAATACTGTTTAATTATTCATAATTGAATTCTAATATCAAACATTAAATCTCTGCAAATCATTATTTTTATTAGTATATTCAGACATCTTTCTTGTGGTTAATATCATACTCACTCATTGTGAACTGCACCTTCTTTTATCTTTTTAAAAAATAGTATTCCATTGGATTACTAAAAATTTTTATCACTTCCAGTTACCATATATCCTAAAGGATTGTAAACACTGCTTTGGCAATATTATCTGGAAACTATTTTAGTTACCTGGGATCTTAATTTATGCAAAGCAATTAAGAATTATGTGATCTGTTACTTTCAATGTCAAATATCTTTGGGCTTAAGTTTTTTCTTACAAATGTTTATCCCAGGATTTTAGAATAAAGATCAGTATTATGGGAGCAGCTATTGCATCAGTGTCAAGCAGTTTCTGTTATATTATTGACCATACCCATTGTGGTCAGTACATCTTTTACTTACTCTGCCAGCTATGAATGTAAATATAGAACATTATTTCTTTTCTACATAATTATTCATTAACCTTTGATTTTGATACTTTACATTTTCATCATGCATAACTTTTTGGGAATGAATGAATTGTGGGTTCTGTGTGAAATATTATTCACTTTTTAGAGATCAAGCTTTTATTTTCACCTCAAATACCATTTGTAATTATCTATTGAGAATTATGATCAAGGAATTCTGACTTAATGTATATTCACTTTTAATAATCTCAACCTAAACATAATAAATTTTGTGTATTAAATCTTCAAAGACTTAGATATACATATTTTATGGTCCTCACTTTAAACTATCCATCCTCATACTCGTTGTCTCCTATAAATTCTCTTCATGGGTATTTAAGCAGCCAATTTTAATTTTATAGAATGAGTAATGTCCGTATTTAGCAGTTCCCTTTGTCATTTTTTTATTAAATTATCAGCAAATTAAAGGAAGACTTGATCATGAAGTTAAATTTAGATTTGTACGACTTCTTGAAGATATTCTGAATGTTGATGTTGTGTATAAATCTGTATTCTGCTTTTGTGACAGAATACACATACAATACACAGATAATGGGTTTAGATAATGGGTTTCTCCTACAGAAACCCATTATCTATTTTTTATAACTTACTCTGTGATCACGTATATACCAACAACTTTGGAAGTTGTACTTTTCTCTACATTATCTTCCTTCAGTTAATATTCAGAGATACATCAATCTTGGAATAGTTTTCATTTTTTAACTAAATTCTGTTTTATTTTTCAGTTTACAAAGGTTGTTTTACATTAAATTTATTTTAACTGATATATAAAAGGCAAATTATACCTATTAATGGGGATAGTGTAATATGATTCTCTGATACACATATATATATATATATTATAATGTTTAAATCACATTAAACATACCTGTCTCCACAATTATCATTTCTTCATAGTGAAAGTTTTCAAAATTGTTTCATCTAACATTTTGAAATGTACAATACATTATTGGTTGCTATCATCAACATTTTATACAAGAACACTAGGGCTTTTGTTCCCAGTTGTAACTTAATGAAATTACCTCAAGCCTTTTATAAAACAAATAAACAACAGAGTGAAGAAAGAATCTACAGAATGGGAAAATTATTTATAAACTATCATCTGATAAGGAGTTGTTATCTAGAATTTAAAAAATTCCAGGTTTCAATACAAAAATTCACCTCATTTTAAAATGGCAAATAAGCCTAAATATTCCTCAAACAATATTACACAAATGGGAAAATGTACATGAGAAGATGCCCAACATCACTAGTTATGAAGAAAATGCAAATAAAAACCACAATGAGATGTTTCACCCCAGTAAAAATAGCTACCATCAAAGAGACAAAAGAAAACAAATGCTGGCAACCATATGGGAAAAGAGAATTCTGCACACAGTTGATGGGTTTTAAATCAGTGCAACCACTATGGAAATCAGTATGGATGTTCTAAAACAAAATAAAAATAGAACTACCATATGATCCAGTAATCCTACTACTGGGTGTATATGGAAAGGCAATGAAATCAGCATGTCATAGTTATATTCTCACTCCTAAATTATTAAAAACTAACTTAGATATTGTGTAAGGAGGTGCAATATTATTTATAAGAGAAGATTTGTGACTTTTGGAATTGTTTTTAGCCATTAAATACAAGCATTGCTTGGTAAAATTTCATTTGAATTATTTACCAAATCTGATGGGAGAAATTTTAACTAGTCTGAGAAGACTAGGTTAGATCTTATATTGCATCAAGGCTGAAGACTAAATGGTGATATAAATAATAGAAATGATATGTTCATGGTCTATTGTGACAAAATATTTCCTAATAGTGCTCAGCAAATACTTACAGTTATTCTGGGAAACAATCCAATTTATTGAGTTTTTATGCACATTATGAATTCCAGAAATTATGCATCAGGTTTCTGGCTTGTTGCTTGTTGACTTATATGAGACATGTATAAATAGACTTGTATTTATATGATATTGAATCATAGCACAAGAAGAAACTGAAATGTCACCTTGTCCTTTTCCTTGACTTTAGATATCAAATAAAAAGTGAAACAGTAGTTTTTAGAAATAGGAGATTCAAGAAAAAAAGGTTGAATAAAATTACCAATATGCACCGATTTTAGTTTTTAATAGACTCATACATTATTAATAATTCTATTTTATCCATGGACATTTATCCAATCACATAGAAATTCTTTCTTTACTTCAAATATACTCTAAAAAATGGATAGTTCATTAATGGTGGCCCAATTTGGTTGTAGGGAAACAGGGGTCAGTTTTCCTTTTTTTTTTTTTTTGGCAGTTCCACTCTCATGAGTGGTTTAATGCTGCTTTCTCCAAGTGGGCTGGGTAGTTACAGAAATGAATCAGCTTTCTTTTCTTTATTGATGTGCAGGGTGGGGGTACATTGTGGATTTACATAAGTTCATATAATGTATCAAATATATCATAGTTGAATTCACCCCCTCCATTGCTCTTTCTTTTCCCCCTCTTCCTATTCCTGGAATAGTTTGAACAAGTATCATTTTTGCATTTACATACATGTGTACATAGTATTTGCACTGTATCTGCTCTCTTATCCACAGGGGACAGTTTTCAATGTAGATTTAATTGAATGTGTGAGGGAAGGTCTGTTTTCATGACTGTTTGATAAAATATTTAACAATATTTCATATAATTTTCTAGTTATTCACAGGTGGTATTTTCATAATCTTGCTTCTGCTCATTCTGTGTAACTTTACACTCAATTAAATGTACTCATCAGACTGCCCATTTACTCAGGGTTGACCTTTAAGGTTTATGTTTCTTTTTCTGGGGGTTTTATACAAAGTTCTAAGCTATCATTTATAATTTTTCTTTGTATTGCCTTCATTATGCTATTGAGTTTATTTGTAGCATGCAGTAATTTCTCCATGTAGTTAAACCTCATCCTTTTACTATTTCTTTTCACTAATTTGGCTTGTAATTTACCAGAATTTTCTTCTCCTTCAGGAAACCTCTAATTGCCTACATATAATTGTTAATTTATTATTCTCATTATCACTCAATAATTTTGATAAACATATCACAATAATCATTAACACATATGTTACTAGAAATTTCTGTTCACACAGAAAATATTATTTGGTTCTTCATTTTTTACAATACAGCTTATTACTTCCTGTTGTTTTGAAAAAGCCAGGTTTATATGTAAAAGTGTTAACCAGCCTACACTTGCAATTTCTTGCTTAGCAGAAAAAAATATTATAATACTCAATTTTTTGTTCAACATTCTACTAAGATTTATTTAATGCCCTCTATACTTCAGATAATGTGCTATAGAATAGTGACCAAGATGGTCAAAGTTCATATAATTAAGCATAATGGAGTTTGTTGAGAAGGACAACAAATAAACAGGCAATACATATAGTATATGACAAATGTTACAATTCAAACATGTGATGGCAGTAGATAGAAGGAGATTCAAAACCTTAGATAATAGCGTTAAACTAAATTCACAAGTGTATAATTTGTTTGTAATAGTAGGCAAAATTGGCTGCATAAACAAGGCAGATTTGTGGTGACAAATTACTACTAGTAAATGACAACAATAATATATAAACTAAATGTCACCAATAACAAACTAAACTGAATTTTCATGATAGCTAACCCAAATTATCATTCACTGCATATATGATTGTAATATGTAGTGTAATTACTGGAAGAGTTTGAAAAAGATTGGCATTTATTCTTCTTTAAATTTTTGGTAAAATTCTGCAATAAATCAATTCCATTCCTGGCTATTCTTTGTTGAGAGGCTTATGTTGACTGATTCAATCTACTGATTTGCTATTGCTTTATTCCATCATTATTATGACTATGTTTCCAGTAATTACTAGTAATTTATCCATTTATTCTAAGATATTCAATTTACTTGCATATAATTTTTCATAACCATGCCCTAGGTCTCTTTTGTTTCTGTTGCATCATTTTTAATGTTTCTTCTTTAATTTTTTTGAGTCCTATCTCTTTTTTCTTTGACTAAATGTTTATCAAGTTTATCTTTTCAAAAATTGACTCTTAGTTTCATTGTTTTTTCTATCATGATTCTATTATTTTTTGTGCTTACTTCTACTCAAATATTCCACTATCTCTAGGCTGATTTTATTCATTGTTTTCTAATTCCTTAGGGTGCAAAGTAGGTTTTTTGAGATCTTTCTTCTTTTGAACGAATTTATTTATTACAACAAACTTAAATATTATTACTCACTACATCTCACAAGTTTAGTTATGTTGTGTTATTGTTATTACTTGTTCTACTTTCTCCTTTGATTTTATTTCACTGTTTTGTTTCAAGATAGTGCAGCTTATTTTTCATATAATTTGTAAACTTTTCCACTGTCATCATGTCTACTCAATACAGCATTAGAGGAATTAGCTAGACCAATCTAAGAAGAAAAAGAAATAAAAGGCACACAAATCAGAAACAAAGAAGTATTTTTTTCTTTTTTACATGACATGATACTATACGTAGAAAATCCTAAAGATACTACCCAAATAGCCCCTTAGAATTGGTGAATGAATTCAGTAAAGTTGCAGGGTATAAAATCAAAACACAAAGCTCAATTCTGTTTCTATGTAACAATGATGAACTTTCCAAAAAAGAAATCAAAAAAAAATCTCATTCACAATAAAATCAAAAATAGTAAATACTGAAGAATAAACCTGACCAAGGATGTGAAAAACTTGTATAGTGAAAACCGTAAAACATTGATGAAAAAAATTAAAGAGGACAATAATAAATGGAAACATCCTATGTTCATAGTTTCCTTTTTTGGGGGGCAGCACTGGGGTTTGAACTTAGGGCCTTATGCTTGCTAGGAAGGTGCTCTTACCGCTTGAGCCACTCCACCAGCAAACATCCTGTGTTCATGAAAGAAAGTCATAATATTATGAAATGTTTATATTACCTGGAGAAACCTATAGGTCCAATGCATTCCCTCTGAAAATCCAATTTATTACATAAATATGATGTATAATATAATATATATAATGTAAATTATATATATTAATTATTGCAGAAATATAATATATATTAATATATGCTACTCAACATTATTCTGGATAGTGATTTATTGAATATGATACCTAAAGCACAGACAAAAACCAAACATACAGAAATGGGCATCTGTACCTTGGGGATAATTGCAACATTATTAATGATAGCTAAGAAATAGAAACAAAGTTAAATGCTTATTGATAGATGAATGAATACAGAATACGTGGTATTCACTTATAATGATATTTCATTTAGCCTTCAAAAGGGAGTTCTGATATATGTAATAACCTGGATGAGCTTGGATAACATTAATATAAGCAAAATAAGCCAGTCACAAAAGGAAAATTATTGCATACTTCCACTTTTTTGAGAAATGTCATGAAATGGTGGTCTATATAGTACCTGGGGGGAGGGAGAAATGGTGGAGTTATTGTTTTATTGATATAAAAGTGACATTACACATGATGAATTTGTCCCAGAGTGCTGCTGTATTATGTTTTTCTAGTTAACACTATGTTTAAGAGGCTCTATCTTAAGAGTTCTTGATAAAATAAGAAAAATTAGAATTAGTAATATATGAATCCTTTTTAGAAGCAACAATGAGGAAAAACAGATATGGCAAGAGGACAATGTTAATTGGCACAATTAATACTTTTAAATTGAAAAGATGCCCTTCATAAAATCATGTAATTATTAATATAAGGTTTGTGTTTAGATAAATGCTATATCTATAATAAATGACTTTGAATTCTGAAGGTGAAGAAGAATAAAATCATGTCCTAATTAATCAAATACCTACTTGATACATTTTTCTTTTGTCTTACTTTGACTACAGACAAAGGATGCCTCAGAAACACTTTCTTATTTTGCTTAAGTGATGGTTAATTTTATTGTGGACTAAATCTCTACTTGAGACACAAAAATCACTAAAGAAATATAATGACAATTTTATGAGAATAAAAGAAAAACTATTTTTATAATTATACTAGTTCTTGAGAGGTTGACTCCAGCATTCTCTTGTTAAAAGTTTATATTCAGTGATATTCAATAATTTACCTGGAGACATCTGTCTATCTATTAGTCTGGTTATCTATCTATCATCTATCTATCATCATCTCTCTGTTATCTATCTATCTACCTATCTTCCATGTGTCTCTCTACCTATTTGTCATCTATCTGTCACTCTGTATATCTATTTATATCCATGTACCTATCTTTAATATTTCTTCTTCCATGGAACAACTTTGAGCTAGGATAAATCTTTAGAAAAATTGTAGAGACAACTGGTACTTATATGATAAAATATTGATAATTTAATCTGGAATATGAGAGAGGGAAAGAAAGAGTGAGAGAGATCTGAAAGAGAGAGGTAAAAAAGAGAAAAAAAGAGAGAGAGTGATTTACTGTTAGCCAACTAAAGAAGTTTAACTCATTTTCCAATTAATATAAATATAATTAGTAACATTTTCATTAATGTTATTGGTTTCATTCTATGTAATCTATGATATTCCATCTTCATGTAGATAATTACCCAAAAGAGTCTTCAAAAGATACCTATAGGCAGAGACACAATTAGTTGTTCATAGAGCTCAAGTCAACATGTCACATTTAAAAAAGTATACAGTAAGAGTTGGAGGCACCAGTATTATGGTATCCATGAAGTAAGAGAAAGTTACTCCATTTTTATTGTTAGATGATTAATTTAAACAGATGATTATACTTTTTTTGCAATGCTGGAATGGAACCCAGGGTCTATCACATGATAGACAAGTGTCTCATGACACTGAACTATATTTCCCAGCACAAAAGATAACTTTTATCTGCAAACAACAAAATTTCATTCTTTGTGGCTGAATAACATTCCATTGTATATAAGTATCACATTTTATTAATCCATTCATCAATAGTGGGGCATCTTGGGAACATCATCTTCAGTGAAGTTAACAAGGTTCAGAGACCAAAAGCCACATGTTTTCTCTCATTTGTGGAATATAGACCTAACACATATACAGAAATATTATGAAACATAGGTCACATTAAAGGGAAGCCACATACAAGAGAGGGAGGGTAAAAGAAAGAAGTTAAGTAAGTAAGAAAGTGAATATAGTTGATGTACTCTCTATACAAGAATGAATATAGAATTTCTAAACCTGTTGAAACCACCACAAGAATGGGGCTGAGGTAGAAAAAAGAAAAATAGAGAAGATGAACCAATTAAGGTTATAATACATATGTACATGAAAATGTTACAAGAAAACTTCTTGTGTATCTATCTTAAACAAACAAAAATGTCAGTTTTTTTTCTTTTGTAAAATCGGACAACAGGAGGGTGAACAGATTCTGTCTAAGGAAGTTGGTACCAGTGGGAGGGGGTAAGAGACGAGGAAAGGGTGTAGGAGAGTGATTATAGTACAAAAACTGTGTACACATGTTTATAAATGGACACATGATACTTGTTGAAACAATTTCAAGAACGGAGGGATAAAAGAGAATGATGGAGGGGTGAATTCAAGTATGATATATTTGATACATTGTAAGAACTTTTGTAAATGTCACAATGTATCCCCATCCTGCACAACTATAAAAAATTTTAAAAAGATAACTTTTGAGGATAATTTGAAATTTCAAATGATTTCTAGAATGATAACAGGATCAATTTTTCATCTATGAAGCCAGAATATATGCCCCAAATAATGGCCCAGTATTAGATTTATAAAGGTAACTTTGCTCTTGCTATTGTCACAGACATCACACCTTCTAAGTCAATAACAACAGCATAATGATACTCCTAAAGTACTCCAGCTTTTATGCATTGTGTCCACTGTCACTACAGTGTCATGATTTGCTTACATATCCAGTTGTTTCTGAATCAAAATCTGATATAATTAATATTATTTTCAATATTTGCTTATATCCCTGAATACTAATTACAAGAGAATCTGAAAAGAAGTGAAATCTGGCATTTTAAGGTTTTATAATGTGAAAAAAACTTTTGCCAGAGCTTCTTAAGACCACTGAGCACCCTGTTACAAGTAACAAACAAACTTATGGAGAGATCACACTTCTCAACTGGAACTTAAATAGCATGTGGTAGTCAAGAGTCTTTCCTTCTACCCCAGTGATTTCTCATACTACAAAAGACTACTGCACCAAAATGTGTTGGCTTATTTAAAGTTCTTTCCTGTAAAGGTAAAAAAAAAAGTAATACAAAATTATGACTGGATATGGAGAAAACTTAAGGTATTAGCTACCAGAATTTTTTCTAAAGCTCCTAAGAGGTGGCATCTAATGATTAAGGCTTTCTCAAAAAGAGCATTTGCCATAGATAACTCTCCCTTTCCAACTGTGGCTCTCCTGCCTTCAATTTTTTATCCATCCATTTGCTCATTACATAATTTTAGTCACTAACAACCTCCCACCAATTGAAAAAATTCTCCCAATTTCCACAGGGTATAAAAAGGGAGTCTTAATATTAGATCTTTACCAATTTTCACAGCTTAAAGTTTGTATAGCAACCTCAAAAGACTCAGAGGATGTCACCTGGATGGACAATAGTGTTCCTTTTTATGGTTATTCATTGTTAATTTGATTTTTGGTGTTCCAAGCAGTGGAAACTCTTTCTCCAGTCATTCATTCATTATTTGGTCTATTAAATATGTACCACTCTGAAGGTAAAGCATTATTTTTTTCTTTTCATCATAAATAGCATTGTCCTAATTCATGTTGAACAAAATAGTTCTATAAACAAGGCTTGGGTTCTGTCATACATGTATCTATATGAAACAGAACTAGAAACCTTTTGCAATTGCTTTAAGTGAGGTGGGGAGGGGGTTGAGGGGGAGGGAAGATGGGGGAAAGATAATTAATGTACAATATAAGCATAATTGGAACTGTCACTATGAATCCCCTCCATGTAGTGAATATATACTAATAAATTTTTTAAAGATATACCTTCTTTTCCTAAAGTAATCAGAAAAGTATCATTACACACTTCCCCATTGCCACAAAGAATGCTACTAGCCTCATTTCAATGTATTTCATTCAAAGTTATTGAACATTAAAAAACAGAGGAGTTATAGGTAGAGTTCTTACAAGTGTTCTCACCACATAAAATGTCTAAAAATCAAATGCATATCTATATCAATAAAGAAGAATTTACAGGAAAATTCACAAATTAAATTTAAGTCCTTGGATTAAAATCTAGACGTTTTAGGTCTATAAAGCACCTGAATAGATAATCAAGTCCCAAATGTTCTGATTTGAAATGACAATAGTGAGGCTGTAATAAGGAATTGATTTATCCAATTGCCAGAGCCCAAATATTTGTTTCCGTTTCACAAATGTAGGCTAATTTAAAATTCCTGAAGTTAATACTGGGAATCCAAGTTTAGCCAGATCATATTTTGATCCTTGTTAGCCATGAAAGCATGCTTAAACAGATTCTTAAGTGGAAAGAATGGTCCTATAACATTATTTTAAATTAGCTGAGATTTAATATTTTATAAGCATATTTTTCTATAGTCTACCCATACTTAAAATAGGTAAGTATTGAATACTTTTCAAAAAGAACATTGATAAATTTTAATGATATAATGATGGGTATTGATTTAATAAAATATTCTAGAGAATAAAGAAATAATGAAAACATCTGCATTTTAATTTATTTTTACTCTACAGACTTTAAGACGTCCAAGAAGGAAGTACAGATTTCTTTCTTCCATTTCATGTAGCTTAAAATTAGACTATAGAGTATTTTAAATTTAGCCTGTCAGGTTATGAAAATTGAAAGCAAGTCATAGATTAATGATTAGAAGGTATTTTCAGTATTAAATTCATACTCAGGAAGACTGTGATGAGTATAAAAATATTCAGAAAATTTCTAGATCATTTATATTCTAAATGTGAGGACTCAGAAATAATTAATATAAAATCTAAAAGAGATAATATGTTAAATATAGGGAAATTAGCCGATAAAAATTTTAATATTTGCTGAAGGAAACATTGTTTTAAGTCTCTTTTCTCTAAAATCCAAATTAGTGGAGTTTACAGTCAAGGGGCCCATAGCATATTTCTTTGTGTAGAAGCAATAATTTAATGTGGTAAATTTCTTAGTATTTTTGCAATCGTTAAATATTGTTTTAAATTGTAAGTCAGAGTCAATTGACTATAACAAAGAAAGTGAAATATTCTTACAAGGAGTAGGAATTACGCACTGAAATTTAAAAATGACTATTAAAACAAGTATAAAATAAGCATATTAAAGAATTTCTCTAAAGAAGAAATTCATGCAAAGTTAGTATCCAGAAAAATAAATTTATTATATTAATTTATGAATACTAAATTGGGCTACAGTCAGTGCTAGATCTCCTCTCTTCTACTTCCTTCTTCTCCTTCTCTTTTTCTTCCCATTCTCATTTCCTTCATTACTTTCTTTCCTTTTCACCTGCCTTTTTCTTTCTGTATCTTTCTTCAAGCTTGAAGTCCTTAGAGAATTTAAGAAATTTAGTGTTTTTCTGCAGTATATTTAATCTTAAAATATAATTCAAAATATACAAGTATATACAGAGAAAAAAGATACAAATTTTTGAAATACGTAAATATATTTGGAAGAAAATGTAGAATTGGGGAGCATCATGGAAATGTGACAACTAAAATAAAGGATTGGGTTGATAAGAGTTAATTTCTCAAGATCAAATGATGCATCATAGTTACTTCTGATAAACTTTTAAGAGTATTTAAAATATTCCATATAGGACATATAAAATAGGAGCATAGCTACCACAGTAAAAGTAAGAAAAATCTCAGAAAAGTCTAAAACATAATCATTTATTTTCTTGAATATATCAAAGATATGAGGTCACAGTACAAAAGAGGCAAACGGAACAAAGTAGTCTGAGTTCTAAACAGACAAAAGCCCTTCCAAAGAAATCTGGAACACAGAAACTATATCTGCTGAAACAGAGCAGTTCTGGTCAGGGATTGGACATGCAGTCTGGGGATGGAGCAAAGGTATGACAAAAACATAATAGAGAAAACCCTTTGGGATGATAGAAAATGTCTGTATCTTGATTGTGGTGAAGAACTTCATGCAGGTGTCAAAAGTCATAGAACCAAAAACCTAACAAGAGTGCCTGTTCAGCCATGAGTGGTAATTCATGCCTGTAATCCTCAGCACTGAGATGCTGAGGCAGAAAGATCATGAATTTGAGACTATTCTGGGTTACATAGTGAGACCATCACTCAGAGAGAGAGAGAGAGAAAGAGAGAGAAATACATTTTAGCTTATATCCCCAAAGCTAACTTTTTAAAAGTACAATAAAATAATCATTGTAGTACTATAATATAAAAAGTTGTGGTCTCACAAAACTTTGAATGGGTTACAACACATGCTTGATTGAATAATCAACCCTGAAGTTCATTTGGAACCACAAAAGGCCACGAATAGCCAAGGCAATACAGAGCAAAAAGAGCAACATTGGAGGTATCACAATACCTGGCTTTAAACAATACTACAGAGCCATAGCAATAAAAACAGCATGGTACTGGCACACAAAAAGATATGAAGACAAGTGGAACAGAATAGAGGACCTGGACATGAATTCACATAGCCATGCCCACCTGAGTTTTGATAAAGGAGCCAAAAATATATGATGGAGAATAGATAGCCTCTTCAACAAATGTTGCTGGGAAAACTGGGTATCTGCATGCAAAAAACTGTAACAAGCTCCATGTCTTCCATTCTGTACTAATATCAACTCAAAGTGGATTCAGGACCTTAATATAAGAACTGAAACCTTGAAGGCAGTGCAGGGAAGAGCAGGGAAAATGTTGGAATTAACAGGCATAGGGCATGACTTCCTATTGAACTCAAATGGATCAGCAATTAAGAGGAAGGATTGACAAATGGGACTACATGAAATTGAAAAACTTCTGCTCAATAAAAGCAATGGTCACCAGATTGAAGAGGCAGTCAGAAAATGGGAGAAAAATCTTGCTAGTTATACATCTGACAAAAGATTAATAACCAGATTATACAAGGACCTCAAAAAAGTAAACTCCAAAAAACAAAGAAAATCAGTGACCCAATGAAGAAATGGGCAAATGAACTGAAGAGAGTTTTTTCAAAGGATGAAGTTCAAATAGCCAAAAAAAAAAAAATACATGAAGTAATGTTCAACATTTCTGGCCATAAAAATGTCTTTCTTATTATTGCTTATGCATACTCTTCAACAAAATTGGAGAAAAGGGCAGAACAGGTTCTGCCTGGAAGTGAGGGGGTGGGGGGGAGATAGAAGGGATGGGGGGCAGGGGGGAGAAATGGCCCAAACAATGTATGCACATATGAATAAATGAATTAAAAATGCAAATCAAAATCACATTAAGTTTTCAGAAGCAATTATATTTGTTTTGTGTAGTAAATTATGTATATTCTTGTTTAAGGTTTTGTATCAATAGGTATATTTTGATAACATTTATACATTTGTTAATCATTGTCACATGATTTAGCTCTGAATTACTTGTCAATACAAAACTGACATGTCTAAAACAGATAGTAGATATTATTTCTATCTTACAGATAGGGAAACTTAGGCATACAGAAGTTAAAGCACTTGCTTAAAAACAAAATGCAGTGAGCAGACCGGTTTTGGAATACCACAAGTCTTCTAAGGACTGTTCAAGTTAACCTCCCCAGACACACATATACAAATTTACACTGTCTATAAATAAAAAAATGAACATTCTGACAGAATATATTCTAGAAATACATCTATAGAAAGCACTATTTGGGTATTTGAAAATATCTAAATTGACATTAAAGATTTCAGTTTATGAGCATTCATTCTTTTCTCTATTGTTCTGCTGGGGGTACATTGTGGCATTTGCAAAATTTCTTACAATATATTAAATATATCATAATTGAATTCAACCCTCCATCAGTCTCCTTTATCTCCCCTCTCTCCCCATTCCTGGAATAGTTTCAAATGTATCATTTTTCCATTTGCATACATGTGTACACAGTATTTGCAACATATTCATCCTCCTATACCCTTTCCCAACATGCTCACTCCTTCCACTGGTACCAACCTCTCAGACAGGAACTGTTCTGCCCTCCTGTTCTCTGATTTTGAAAAAAGTGGCCTTTTTGTTTAAGACAGCTATACAGGGAGTTTCCTTTTGACATTTCCATTTATATATGTATTATAATCCAAATTGTTTCATATGCTTTATTTTTCTCCTTTCTCATAGTGATTTCAACAGGTTTAAAAATTCTATATTCATTCTAATATAAGAACTACATCAACCATATTCACATTCTTAACTTCCTTCTTTTACCCTCCTTCTCTCTTATGTAACTTCCCCTAAGTGTAACCTGCTTTTCAAAATATTGATTGTATTTGTATTGGATCTATATTCCACATATAAGAGAAAACATGCAGCCTTTGGTTTTCTAAACCTGACTAACCTTAAGTGATGAATACATCACTTAAGATGATTTCCTCAAATTCCACCTATTCACCTGAAAACACTATTTCATTCTTCTTTATATCTGAATAAATTTCCATTATATATAAATACCACATTTTCTTAATCCATTCATCAGTAGTGGGCCAACTTGGCTGTTTCTATAGTTTAGCTATTGTGAATAGTACTGAAATAAACATGGGTGTGTAGCTGCCTTTGTTGTAACCTGACTTACATTCCTTCCCATGTATTGAGGAGAATACATACTGTTTTTCATAGTTATTGCACTAATTTACATTTCAAACAATAGTGCATGAAGATTCATTTTTCTCCATATCCTCTCCATCATTTGTTGTTGGTGGTGTTCTTGATGATAGCTATTCTAACAGAAGTGAGGTGACATCTTAACATGTTTTTGATTTGCATTTCCTTTATGGACAGGAATGTTGAACATTTATTCATGTGTTTTTTGGGCATTTGGACTTCCTCCTTTGAAAAAAATCATTCAGTTGATTTTTCAGTCTCTGTGATGGAGATTGCATTGAACATGTAGGTTGTTTTTGATAATTTAGCTATTTTCACAATAGTGATTCTTTCAATCTATGAGCATGGGAGATCTTTCCATCTTCTGTAGTCTTCTTTTATTTCTTTTTTCAATGGATTATTGTTTTCATTGTAGAGGTCTTTCACATCAATTGTTAAGTTGCTTGTACTATAACAGTGTTCCCAATGACTATAAGAATATCAGAGGAAAATATGTTCTCCCATTTCTAACATCCATCCATTTCTAAATCATGCAGGTACCTCCTCTTCCTCATCTTTTTTTCCCTCCTCTTCCTCATCTTTTTTTCCCTCCTTCTCCCTCCTCCTCCCTTTTTTCTTGTTCTTCTTGTTCTTGTTCTTCTTGTTCTTGTTCTTCTTGTTCTTCTTCTTCTTGTTCTTGTTCTTCTTGTTCTTCTTCTTCTTCTTCTTCTTCTTCTTCTTCTTCTTCTTCTTCTTCTTCTTCTTCTTCTTCTTCTTCAACTAGTATGATTTTAAAATCTGTATCAAAACAGATTACACATCTTAATGATTAGCCATTGATAGAATATCTACATTTTCATCTATACCTAATTTAGGAGGTATATTTCAAAACTCAACTAACATCTGGAATATGTTTGTAAATGTAAGCATGTCCTTCATGTTTAATATTTTTCCTGTGGGATGCTGTAAGTATGCCAACTTGAGTGATTTTCGTTTTTGTAATTCTGGAAAATTAATACATTATTTTTCTTTTTCCTGAATTTAATTGATTTGTGTTGATTGTTGATATGAATATTTACAACTGTTCATGAGGATAGTAGCCATCATTCAACAGTAAGTCCATAAACAAAGAACAAGGTTGTCAATAGAAGCACAATTAAGAGTATTTGTGAATTTTCATAAAACACTTAGAATAAATTTAGGTTTAACACATTAGTTAATATAATTTTCAAAACATTTTTCTCTGTAGAAAAGATGTGATTTTCTTTTTGACTAACTATTCAACATCTGAAAATAATTTACATATAGCATGGATACATTATAATTATTTGGATTGGAAAGAAGCTGATTTTATACTTTCAAATAGATATATTTGTATATGGATGACATTCATCTTTTATTGTGTTATGAAAGAAGCCAAAGTACAGCCAAAAATTGCTCAAAGAGCTTTGACAGAAGCTATCAGAGGGGAAAACTAAGGGTAGTTGGCCTATGACCAGTGTTAAAACCAATTTTACACCTGCATTAGGAAATATCTGTTGCAAGCCAGTGCTCATAGATGCAGATATGGTGCTTGGAGGCAAACCATGCCACAATTTGATCAGTGAGTTCAAATAGGTTGCCAGCTATCAAGTGCCTCCTGTCTCAAAAAGGCTGGTTGATATTAAAGAGCAATGTTACAGTTCATCCAGAAGACCAAAGGAATTCACATTTAAAAGCTGCTGATGGGCAAAGGTTTCAAATGACTTTAGAATAGTGTAATTGTACCAAGGCTCTTATTCATATCATTTGATCTTTTACAAAGCTTAGAAAGCACTTTGAAGAAAAACAAATTCATTGAATTTTGACTGTGGAATTTATAATGAAAATTGGAGAGATATGGCCAGATTTGCTGGCATACACCTAAAAATAAATGAAAACTAAAAGCAGGGCAGAGGAAGATGAAATAATTCCTGAGTAAAGGAGCTTTGTCAGTGTTTATGTGAATTTAAGACAGAACTCTGTGTATTTAAAGATCAGTAAAACTTCACTAATGGAAAGAATATCTTTTCTTTTTTTAAAAAATTACCCAAACAATGCATGCACATGTGAGTAAATAAGTAATAAAAAATTATTTTATCATTTTTACATTTACTTACATGTATATACACATCATTTCTTTCTCATACAAATGGTATGCAAATGTAATACTGAAGTGTGAGTGTAAGAAAATGTTCTGAGAGTTTTGATTATGTGACTACTATTCACAGGTTATGTGCATAATAAATGAGAAATTCTTAGACATATGTTTTCTTTTCAGCTACTCATATATTTATATTTCTTTTAATCAATACAGGTATATAAGATGTCTCCTTCAGGTTAAGAAATCCATTTGAAGCCAAGGAAGAGAATATTTTTTTTTATTTCCCTCTTGGGCAAATAAACCGGTGGGAATGATCTTAAAATCAGCAATGATGGCTTCATTATGAAAATGTTGAGGTTTATAACCTGAGAAAAAATGTAATCTACAAATATCTCTTTCAAAGTGGGGAGAAAGAAACTATTACATGTTTCTTTTAACCATACAACAGGAACACAAAACTATCTTCACGACCTATAAGAAAATAAGATTCACTTCATAGTTTTATAATCTTTATATAAGGAAGAAGGAAACTAGTCCAGAGATATTAGAGAAGAAAAGAGAGAGGGATAGAGGTATGTGTATGATTTTAATATTTTCTTAAGATATAAATACCAAGTCATTTACTCAATCCATTTATTCATCAATTATTTATTCAGAAGTGGCCATATTCTCTGTTCTGATATGACATGTAGCTTAAATTTTTGTGAGGAGAAATAAATAATAATGATATTCATGTATGTGAGATAATAATGAAAAAAAACATGGAAAAGGAAACAGAAATCAATGGAAGGTAAGGAGATTGGCAGGTTTATTTTGATAGGATAGCCATGCAAGTCCTTTTCAAAGAAATAGTATTTGAACAGAGATCTAAATGATGTGAGACAGCAAGCTCTGCTGTATATAAAAAATGGAATATAGTTGGGGTGGATATGTGGTACAAAGAGCAATCAAAAAGATTTTACAATGATACATCATGCAAACAGTGAGCATAAGAAATCAAGAGTGTCTATATCCATACCAAATGAAACAGACTTTAAAACAAAGCATGTTGCTAGAGATAGAGGATCATGTTTAAAGATAAAGGTGTTTGTTCTTTACCAAGCCATAAAAATTATAAATATATGTACCTACCAATTGAATACCCAAAATAAATGAACCCAAAACTAAAATGAATGAAGACTGGAGTAGATTAGTCAAAAGTATTTGGATACTGCAATTTCACACTTTCAATAGATGACATCATAATTAGATAGAATGTCAATAAGGGATATGAAGGCAGTCTCAAAATGTTAAATATGAGTGGTGGTACATGCCTGAAATTCCAGCTACTTGGGAAGTAGAGATTAGAAAAATGGTGGTCCAAAGCCAGCAGATGCAAAAACATTAGTGATATCCCATCTCAACCAACAAACCAGATATGATGGATGACATTTGCAATCTCAGCAATGTGAGAGGCAAAGGATATGAGAGCATGGGTAAGAGGATCTCTGTCTGAGCCTGGGCCCAGGCAAAAATGCAGCAACATCCTACCTGAAAAGAAAATAAAGCTGAAAAGGACTGGATCATAGCTCAATTATTAGAGCATCTACCTAATAAGCGTGTGGCCTTGAGTTCAAAACTCTATACCATGAAAGAGTTAAGTATTGCATGATTCCATTTATATGTAATCTCTGAAATAAATAAATCTACAGAAATAAAAATGCAGTAGTTATTTGTGGGTAGTGGATAAGGTATGGGAAGTAAATGCTAATGGATACAGGTGTATTTTGGGAGTGATGAACTATTCTTGATTTATATAGTGCTGATGGTTGCACAACCCTATGATTTTAAATTAAAACATTGGATATAACAGTGCAAATTCCATGATATGCAAATTATATCTAAATAATGTTATTTTTAGTGTAGAAGGGATGAAATGGAAACAACAAGGGAATCTGAAAAAGATTAGTCATTAAGTTAAAAGAAACCAGTAGAGTGTAGTTTTTAAGAAGTGAGAAAAAGAAATGGTTTAAGAGGTAATTGTCAAAAGATGCAATTGTCAAATAATGTTAAATGATGCTAGTGGTTCAAATAATATGAGGACTGAGAAAAATAAATAAACCAATAAGCAATTTGGAATTATTTTCTTTAAATGTTGGTGATAAGGCCCTTATTGGAATAGGTTCAATAGGGAATCATAAGAAAGAAAATGTAGACAGTAAGTACAAGAAATTTTATCAGACTAAAAGAAATCTTACGAAATTCACTGATGTTTATTTTTATAAAGTAACTTTTGTTACTAAAATTGCTCAAATAATCACAAATGTAGATAAAATGTGTATAACACCCATGTAAGCATATTTCATCATTATCAATTTTGACTCCTAATACTTCATTCGTAGTTCCCCATCTATCACCCCCACCCTTCAAGGGATATCTGAGAATTAAGTCCTCACCTAGAAAATTTGTTAACCCTTCCATGGGATCACCAAATGAGCAGAGCTGTATATTTACTGCAAGAAGGCCCATAGTTTTGTTTGGCTACAGATCCCAGAAGTCCAAGAGATAGTCAGTTACTAGAACTTCTGTAAAATCTAAACAACAAAGAAAAACCACTTTTAACTTAAAATAAATTGCATTGGCTATATATATATATATATATATATATATAGTCAAGATAAATAAGCAGGGGTAATTTAAATATTGTGGTGAATATGATCAAAGTTCATTACAGAAATGTGTAATATCAAAAATATAAATCCAGTTGAAACTCACATGACAAAAAATTTCTCAATTAGGCTACTTTTAGTACATTTATTATATTCACAGTTTTGTGCAATTACTTAGTTCTAAAACATGCACATCACTTAAAGTAAAATTCATTAGCAATTAAGTGATATCTCCATTTCTTCATTTCTAAAGATTCTTAAGGTGATTTTTCTTATTTTGCCAGTATTGGGGTTTGAACTCAGGGCCTCAAGCTTGCAATGCAGACATCCTACCATTTCAGCCACTCCACCAGCCCTCTAAAATTCCTAAAAACTACCATTTCTATTTTCTTTCTCTGTGGATTTATCTACACTAAATAATTCATTCACATAACCATAGAATTAGTGCCACTTCCTATCAGTTTTTTTTTTGCTTAACCTAACTTTTGAGGTTCATCCTTATTGTATCAATATTTCCTTTTCATGGTTGAATGATAATCCCTTGTGTGAATATTCTACATTTTGTTTTTCCATTATACATTGTATAGAAAATTAGGCTAATTTTTCACTTTGGCTAGTATAAATAGTGATGTTATTAATATGTGCTTACATGTGCTATTTCAGATATCTGGTTTCTGTTCTTTGAGTATCTACCTCCATGGAAATTGTGGACGTCATAAGGTAACTTTATGGTTCGTATTTTTAGAAACTATAAAACTATTTAACTCAGAATTTGAAGCGTTTTACACTCCTACCAGATATATGGATGGGTTCCAATTTCTTCATATAGTTTTTCTTCATATTTTATTATAATCATTCTAATTATATCAAGTAGTACTTCATTGTGGTTGTGATTTTCATGTCCCAGAAAACTAATAATGTTAAGCATGATTATAGTTGCTCACAGAGCATGTGAATATCTTTGGAGAACCTATTGTTCATGTCTTTTGTCAACTTTGTAATTGGGTGCTATTCTTTCTGTTGTTCAATTGTGAGAATTGTTTATGTACTCTTGATATGAGATCCTTATCAGATATTTGATTTATAAGTATATGTTCCCACTCTGAGTGTTATTCTTAACTTTTTCAATAGTGTTTTTTCAGTGCCCATTAAATTGTTGATGAAGCCTAATTCATCTAACCATTTTCTTTTGTTGTTGGTATAATTTTGTTGTCACAGATAAGAATCCATTGCCAAATTCATATCAAGAAAGATCTATGTTTCCTCTTAAGACTTTTTGGACTTAACTCTTACATCAAGCTTACCTACTTTGAGTGTTTTTGTTTGTTTGTTTATGGCATGAGATAGTGTTTGACCTTTACTTCTTGGCATTTGATGATTCATTTGTCTTGGAACCATATGTTGAAGGGATTATGCCAATAACACAGTTTTGATTATTTTAGCTTTAAAGTATGTTTTGAAGTTACAGACTGTGAGTCACCCCACTTTGTTATTCTCTTCTGTGGTTGTTTTGGATATTTGTGACCCTTTGAAATTTTGCACAAATCTGAATATATTTATACCAAAACACCACTGGAATTTTTATAAGAATTGTAGTTAATGTGTGGAACACTTTAAATAAAATGTTATTACCATATTATTATTGTTCTGGGGATAATTTGTGACATTTAAAAAGTGCTTAAAAGCTACCTTAGCTAAATTTACCCCCTTCACCATTCTCCTTCTTCCCTCCTCCCCCACTTCTTAAAATAGTTTCAACAGGTCACATTTTTCCATTTCCATACATGAGTACATACTATTTCCACCATATTCACCATCCTACACCCTTTCCTTATATCCTCCCACCTTCCACTGATATCAACGCTTAGACAGGACGTGTTTAACCTTCTTGTGCTCTTTTCTTGAAAAAAAAGTAAAAGGACATTTTTGTTTGTTTTAAGATATCCATACAGAGAGTATTGTATCCTGAATGGGTTCATCCCCTCCAGTTTTCTCCTTTCTACCTTACCCACTTATTGTAAGTTCAACAGGTTTTCAAATTCTATTTCTGGCATCTTTTTTTTTTTTTTTGCTTTTAAGTTGGATTTTTTTTCCTTTATTATTGTGCTGGGTAGGAGTACATTGTGGCATTTACAAAGGTTCTTACAATGTATCAAATATACCATAGTAGAATTCACCCCTTCCACTATTCTACCTTATCTTCCCCACCCAATTTCTGGAATAGTTTCAAAGGTATAATGTTTCCATTTACATACATGTGTGTACATTTTGTTTTCTGGCATCTTAGCAATGCACAAGACATCTTCCCATCTATTTAGAAGATAGTTAATTTCCTTTAGCAGCACTTTATACTTTTCAGCATAAAAGATTTTACATCTTCTGTATTTTTTATCCTAAGTGTGCTATTTTGGGAAGTTATTGCCAGTGAAGCTGTTTTCTTAATTTCCTTTTCAGATTGGGCATTGCTCATGTGTACAAAAGCAGGAGAATTTTGTGGTTGATATTCTACCCTACAATCTTGCTAAATTTGATTTTTATATTTTTGTTGATTTTTTGGGATTTTCCTATTTTTGTTTTCTCCCTCCCATCCTTCCTCCTTCCTTCTCCTCTTCCTCCCCTTTTCCTTCTTCTCTCCCTCCCCCTTCCTTCATCCCTCCTTCCCTTCCATCCTTCCTTTCTTTCTTCACATGCTAAACAAGTGCTCTACCACTCAGCTTTATCCCCAGTGATGGTTTACACACAGGACCACGTAGTATGAGTATAGATTTAATTCTAGTTTTATTTTCCAGCTTGAATACCTTTTTAGTTTTACTTGCAGGATTTCTCTGGACCGAAATTCCAGAAATATGCTGAATGGTATGTTGACATTAGATCAAGGCCAAACATAACAAGGGGATTGGACTTTGAGCACATGATAAAAGCGAGAGCACACAAGGGAGGGGTGAGGATAGGTAAGACACCTAAAAAATTAGCTAGCATTTGTTGCCCTTAACGCAGAGAAACTAAAGCAGATACCTTAAAAGAACTGAGGCCAATAGGAAAAGGGGACCAGGAACTAGAGAAAAGATTAGATCAAAAAGAATTAACCTAGAAATTAACACACACTCACAGGAAATTAATGTCAGTCAACTCCCTGTTTGGCTATCCTTATCTCAACTAGCAAAAACCCTTGTTCCTTCCTGTTGAAAGAAAGGACTTATGAGACACCATCAAGTGATTATGGAAATTGTTTTTATTTCTTCATTGAACTTCTAATTTTCTCCATAAAATGTTTTCCTCATTTTTTTCTTTAGTTGTCTGTGTTCTGCCATATGTCTCTGAGTTTCTTTAAGAATATTATTTTAAATTCCTTATTAGGCAGTTCATAGATTTCCACTTCTTTAATATTTTCACAGGTGATTTATTATGACTCTTGGTGACATATTGTTTCATTGACTGCTTGAACCCTAGATTTAGTGTTTGTACTTTTACTTTTAAAGGAATAGGTACCTCCTCTGGTCCTTACAAACTAGCTTTGGCAGGTAGAGCTCCTTAACAACAATCATTATAGAGATTCTAGGTATGCTGGTTGATGAGATCCATAGGTGAACTTTCTATTAGAGATCTTGGAGAAACTACCTCTTCTGTTCTTGACAGACTGTATTAAGATACTTTACTTCTGCACAGGGATGGTGTCATAAGAGCCCTTGTGGAGAGTCTGGACTTCCATTACTTCCCAGTGGTGATGAGGTCACTTCCCTACATGGTATCAAAGACATGTACTTGGAGAGTCAACACAGAAGTAAGGAGGATCTAATACTAAAATTGTCAATGGAGGCCAAATAAGACGGATGAACTTCTACCCCTCCCTTGTAGTAATAAGATTGCAGCCTCCATTTCCTGAGAGGTTGGAGAAATCCTCCTAATATCAGATGAAGCCAGCTTCAACAGAATATTTAAACAAGAATCATACTGCCATAATATAATGTGCAAAGTTTCCAGGTTTCTGTTTAAAAATTCAATATTAAGATCCAGGAAGTTAAAAAATTGAATGAAAAATGATGCCCAATAAATTTGCACACCAAAATAGCACTGATTTTGGAATTATCTGAGAAATAATTTAAAGCATCAAATGCATCAATAATTGTGCATGTATTTCACAAAAATGAAAAATAGAAGTACACATTGGCAATCATGATCTAGGCCAGGATCAAAGTAAGACCCTATCTCAGAAATAACAAAAAAAAGAAGGATATGTAGCTGAAGTGGTAGAATACTTGCCTAGAAAATGCAAAGCCTTGAGTTTAAACCCCGAGTACCACCAAAATAAATAAATAAATAATAAACTATTGGTATAGAAAACATGGCAGTTCCTCTAAATTGATTATATGTTAAATTCAATTTCTTTCAAAATCCCAAGCTGTTTTTTTTGCACATGTAGACAGGATTGTTCTAAAAGTATATGTAAACCTAGAATAATTTTTAAAAGAAAAATAAGATTAGAACGATAAGTACATACAATCAGAAAGTTTCTCATACACCTAGAGTAGTTAAAACTATCTTAAAAAAGCCCAGAAAAACAATATCTTCAGGGGCCAGGGACATTCATCCTAGAACAGAAGAAACAACCACAAATAATTACTCAATGACAATGAGAAAAACATAATAACAAAATATACAAGGAAATGAGGCACCATGACATAAAGTCAAAACCAATGAAATAATGAAAATATGTGCAGTGATTATTAATAGAATTTTTCTGAACTCTAAATCATAGTCTACAGATAAACATTCTTTATAAATTAATTATACACATGCATACATTTTGCAATTGTTTATTTATTGTGTAAAATGTGTTACATGAATAACATATTCTGAGCTGATATAGAAAAAAGCAAATTAAAAAAATGAAATTGTTTATTTTTAACTGAAGTTCATTATTGCAAACATGAAATGACATTTATTGGCAAATATGGATAAATAAAATTTGAAGCAGTATTATATAAATGTCTCTAAAACACTTATTTAAGTAACAAAGATTAACATAATATTTTCATTTGAATATTCATTTAGCACTATGTAAGTTCATTAGAAAATTTCAAAAACATTCTTTAACTTTCCTCTTAACTGCAAGGTAAAATCCAGACTATTTAGATAATTCCTAGCTAATTTGAAATATTTAGAATTAGTGTTAGGTTTAAAATTAATGTTCCTGAAGTATATTCCTACTTCTCTACATAAGAATTGTTATCTTACTTTGTAGTATTGTTAGTTTTTCACTGTCTCTTATTTGTAGAATATATTATGAACATATCTGTACATATAAAAACCCATTTGTTCTAGTTCATTATTACTTTTTTGTTATATCCATGATTAAGCACTTGACACCTGTTTTACTTGGCCACAAGTTTTCTGTGTGTGTGTGTGTGTCTGTGTATGTGTGTGTGTGTGTGTGTGTGTGTTTCTTATTTGGTTTTTCTTTCCATAGCAGCCCTGTTACTTTTGGTTTTTCTTTTTAACTACAGCTTGCGTACTAGAAGTAAACACTTTGAAATCTACATATTTAAACTGTAAAATTACTGTAGGTTCTGATCAAGAGGTTAGTGCTATTTAGTCCTTTAAAATATTTTTTATTGTTGTGCTGGGTGGGGGTACATTATGGCATTTACAAAAGTTCTCTAAACTGAAAAGAACACCCACAGAGTGGGAGAAAATATTTGCCAATTATACATCAGACAAAGGACTGATAACCAGAATATACAGGGAACTTAAAAAACTAAATTCTCCCAAAACTAATGAACCAATAAAGAAATGGGCATGTGAACTAAACAGAACTTTCTCAAAAGAAGAAATTCAAATGGCCAGAAAACACATGAAAAAATGCTCACCATCTCTAGCAATAAAGGAAATGCAAATTAAAACCACACTAAGTTCTTACAATATATAATTTATATCATACTTGAAACACCCCCTCCATCATTCTACTTTATCCCTCCTCCCTCCTCATTCCTGGAATAGTTTCAACTCATTTTTCCATTTTCATACATAAATGCATAATGTTTCCAGCATATTCATCCTCCTATACCCTTTCCTTTTATCTCCCCTCCTGCTGGTACCAACCTCCCAGACTAAACCTGTTCTGCCTTTTTGTTCTCTGATTTTGTAAAAGAAAAATAATGACATTTTTGTTTGTTTAAGATAGCTACATAATTCTCTCTAGTCTTATACCTTATCTCAGTTTCAACAAATGAATTAGAATAAAACAGAGACAACAGGTAGGTAGTGGAAAAAGGAGAATAACAGTGACTCTCCTAAGTATTTTTTGCATTAAAATTTAACCAAGTGTTTCCTTTTTGATGTCATCAAACTCATAAAATAATGTGTGCTAATATTTATTCCAAACTTATTTTCTTGTTGTAAATATATGTTCACTAGACCAAAGAGAAGACAAGGGAAACACAAAGACAAGTAAAAATCATGCATAATCCATTCAGCAAGAGATAATTTTTATATCACTTTCTATTTTTAGTTTTTAGCTACTTATTCTTTATTTTATAAAATATTTCACTAATTATGCATCTGTGGAATACCTTTTTAATCAGAAGTTATGTATGAAACTTTTGAGTCTCACTAAATATCCTTCTAACATAATTTTAATGACTGAATTATAATTTGGTATTTGAATAAGGAAATTTTATGAGATTTTTTCTGATTAGGTATTATGTATTCATTATAGAATATTGCCTTTATTCACAATACAAATGATGCTGTTAACATTTTTAACATATGTCCTTACATTAGAATTATATTTTTAAAGCCATATTTAGTGTTGGTATACATGTTGTTTTTTCTATTTACCATATCATAAACATCATTCTTTAAAAATATGACATTTTAAAGATTAAGTTACATTACATTTTGTAAACACTTTACTAGTTATTTAATGGATGACATATTGTTGGATATTTCCTACTAGCTATTGCTTTTCACACTCAAACAAATTTGTGATTAACAAATTTTTACATGTTTCTGTGTGTATTAACACATGTGCTTTAAGGAAAACTACTAGATAAATTTAGGTAGATATTTAATTTCAAATATATACCACATTTTCTTAATCCATTCATCAGTCATGGGGCATCTTGGCTGTTTCCATAACTTGGCTAATTGTGAATAGTGCTGCAATAAACATGGGTGTGCAGGTGCCTCTGGAGTAACCTGTGTCACATTCTTTTGGGTATATGACCAAGACTAGTATTGCTGGATCATATGGTAGATCAATGTTTAGCTTTTTAAGTAGCCTCCAAATTTTTTTTCAAGATGGTTGTACTAGTTTACATTCCCACAAGCAGTGTAAGAGGGTACCTTTTTTCCCGCATCCTCGCCAACACCTGTTGTTCATGGCATTCCTAATGATGGCTATTCTAACAGGGGTGAGGTGGAATCTTAGTGTGGTTTTAATTTGCATTTCCTTTATTGCTAGAGATGGTGAGCATTTTTCCATGTGTTTTTTGGCCATTTGAATTTCTTCTTTTGAGAAAGTTCTGTTTAGTTCACTTGCCCATTTCTTTATTGGTTCATTAGTTTTGAGAGAATTTAGTTTTTTAAGTTCCCTATATATTCTGGTTATCAGTCCTTTGTCTGATGTGTAGCTGGCAAATATTTTCTCCCACTCTGTGGGTGTTCTCTTCAGTTTAGAGACCATTTCTTTTGATGAACAGAAGCTTTTTAGTTTTATGAGTTCCCATTTATGTATGCTATCTCTTAGTTGCTGTGCTGCTGGGTTTCATTGAGAAAGTTCTTACTTATACCTACTAACTCCAGAGTATTTCCTACTCTTTCTTGTATCAACTTAAGAGTTTGGGGTCTGATATTAAGATCCTTGATCCATTTTGAGTTAATCTTGGTATAGGGTGATATACATGGATCTAGTTTCAGTTTTTTGCAGACTGCTAACCAGTTTTCCCAGCAGTTTTTGTGGAAGAGGCTGCTATTTCTCCATCGTATATTTTTAGCGCCTTTGTCAAAGACAAGTTGGAAATAGTTGTGTGGCTTCATATCTGGGTCCTCTATTCTGTTCCACTGGTCTTCATGTTTGTTTTTGTGCCAGTACTATGCTGTTTTTATTGTTATTGCTTTGTAATATAGTTAGAAGTCAGGTATCGTGATACCTCCAGCATTATTCTTTTGACTGAGTATTGCCTTGGCTATTCGTGGCCTCTTGTGTTTCCATATAAATTTAATGATAGATTTTTCAATCTCTTTAATGAATGTCATTGGAATTTTGGTCGGAATTGCATTAAACAAGTAGATTACTTTTAGGAGTATAGACATTTTTACTATGTTGATTCTACTAATCCATGAGCACAGGAGATCGCTCCAGTATCTCAAGTCTTCCTCAATCTCTTTCTTCAGAAGTTTATAGTTTTCCTTGTAGAGGTCGTTCACATCCTTTGTTAGGTTGACACTTAGGTATTTCATTTTTTTGAGGCTATTGTAGATGGAATTATTTTCATATATTCTTTCTCAGTTTGTTCATTATTAGTGTATAGAAATGCTAATGATTTTTCTATGTTGATTTTATATCTTGCTACCTTGCTATAGCTATTGATGGTGTCTAGGAGCTTCTGAGTAGAGTTTTTTGGGTCTTTAAGGTACAGGATCATGTCATCTGCAAAGAGGGATAATTTCACAGTTTCTTTACCTATTTTTATCCCTTTTATTCTTTCTTCTTACCTAATGGCTCTGGCTAGGAATTTCAGTACTATGTTAAATAGGAGTGGAGATAGTGGGCATCCTTGTCTCATTCCTGATTTTAAAGGGAATGGTTTCAGTTTTTCTCCATTAATTATAATGCTGACTGTAGGTTTGTCATATACAGCTTTTATAATGTTGAGGTACTTTCCTCCTATTCCTAGTTTTCTTAGAGCTTTTATCATGAAATGGGGTTTGATCTTATCAAAGGCTTTTTCTGCATCTATTGAGATGATCAAGTGGTTTTTGTCTTTGCTTCTGTTAATGTGGTTTATTACGTTTATTGGTTTTCATATGTTGAACCACCCCTGCATTCCTGGGATGAAGCCTACTTGATCGTAGTGAATGATCTTTTTGATGTGTTGTTCAATTCGGTTTGCCATTATTTTATTGAGGATTTTTGCATCAATGTTCATTAAGGAGATTGGCCTATAGTTCTCCTTTTTGGAGGTGTCTTTGTCTGGTTTTGAGATAAGTGTAATACTGGCATCATAAAATGTGTTAGGCAGTTTTCCTTCCCTTTCTATTTCATGGAACAGTTTAAGGAGGGTTGGCTCAGTTCTTCTTTAAAGGTCTGATAGAATTCAGCAGAGAATCTATTAAGTCCTTGACTTTTCTTTTTGGGGAGACTCTTGATTGATGCTTCAATTTCATTTTGTGTTATAGATCTATTCAGATGATTAATATCCTCTTGGTTCAGTTTGGATGATCATATGTATCTAGAAATCTGTCCATTTCTTCAAGATTTTCAAATTTGTTTGAATATAGGTTCTCAAAGTAGTCTCTGATGATTTCCTGGACTTCCATGGTTTTGTTGTTATCTCCCCTTTTGCATTCCTGATTCTACTAATTTGAGTTTTTTCTCTCCTCATTTTAGTCAGGTTTGCCAGGGGTCTGTCAATCTTGTTTATTTTTTCAAAGAACCAACTTTTTGTTTCATTAATTCTTTGTATGGATTTTTTTGGTTGCTATTTCATTGATTCCAGCTCTTATTTTTATTATTTCTCTCCTATTTGTTTTGGGATTTGCTTGTTTTTGTTTTTCTAGGAGTTTGAGATGTATCATTAGGGTCATTGACTCGGGATCTTTCAGTCTTTTTAATATATGCATTCATGGCTATCAACTTTCCTCTCAGGACTGCCTTTGCTGTGTCCCATAGGTTCTGGTAGGTTGTGTTTTCATTTTCATTGATTTCCAGGAACTTTTTAATTTCCTCTTTTATTTCATCAATGGCCCATTGTTCATTAAGCAAAGTCTTATTTAGTTTCCAGCTGTTTGCATGTTTTTTGTCTTTACTTTTGTTGTTGAGTTCTAGTTTTATTGCATTGTGATTAGATAGAATGAATGGCATAATTTCTATTTTCTTATATTTGCTGAGGCTTCTTTTGTGCCCTAGGATATGATTTATTTTTTAGAAGGTTCCATGGGCTGCTGAGAAGAATGTATATTGTGTAGAAGTTGGATGAAATGTTCTGTAGACATCAAGTAGTTCCATTTGATCTATTGTATATTTTAGATCTTTATTGATTTTTTTGTTTGGATGACCTATCTATTTATGATAGTGGAGTGTTAAAATCTCCCACAACCACTGTCTTGGAGTTAATATATCCTTTTAGGTCTCTCAGGGTATGGTTGATGAAATTGGGTGCATTGACATTGGGTGCATATAGGTTAATAATTGTTATTTCCTTTTGGTCTATTTCCCCTTTTATTAGTATGGAATGTCCTTCTTTATCTCATTTGATCAATGTAGGTTTGAAGTCTACTTTGCCAGAGATAATTATTGCTACTCCTGCCTGTTTTAGTGGGCCATTGGCTTGGTAAATCTTCTTCCAGCCTTTCATCCTAAGCCTATGCTTATTTCTGTCCATGAGATGGGTCTCCTGTAAGCAACAAATTGTTGGATGTTCCTTTTTAATCCATTTCGTCAAAAGATGCCTTTTGATGGGGGAATTAAGTCCATTAACATTAAGTGTTAGTACTGATAGGTATGTGGTGATTCCTGTCATTTAGTTGAATTAGTTGTTTGAAGGTTTGATTGTGTATACCTAAGTTGAGGTTACTCTCTACTATCTTGCTTTTTCTTTTCCTATAGTTTGGTGCTGCCTGTCCTTTCATGGTCATGTTGGGTTTCACTTTCTGTGTGCAGAATCCCTTGAAGAATCTTTTGTAGTGGTGGCTTTGTGGTCACATATTGTTTTAGTTTCTGCTTATCATGGAAGACTTTTATTGCTCCATCTATTTTGAATGATAGTTTTGCTGGGTAGAGTATCGTAGGGCTGAAGATATTTTCATTCAGTGCCTGGAAGATCTCACCCCAAGCTCTTCTTGCTTTTAATGTTTCTGTTGAGAAGTCTGCTGTGATTTTGATGGGTTTACCTTTGTACATTATTTGTTTTTTCTCTCTTACAGCCTTCAATATTCTTTCTCTAGTTTCTGTACTTGTTGCTTTAATGATGATATGCTGTGGGGTAGTTCTATTTTTATCTGGTCTCTTTGGTTTCTGGATGCCTCTTGCATCTGTGTGGGAATAGATTTCTCTAGATTTGGGAAATTTTCTGTTATTATTTTGTTGAATATATTATACATTCCCTTTACTTGCACCTCTTCTCCTTCTTCAATGCCCATGATTCTCAGGTTTGGTCTTTTGATGGACTCGGTGAGTTCTTGCGTTTCCTTTTCACAGGTCTTGAGTTGTGTAACTAATAGTTCTTCGATTTTTTTCTTTAATTACAATTTCATCTTCGAGTTCTGAGATGCTGTCTTCTGTTTGTTTTATTTTGCTGGATTGGCCTTCCAGTTTGTTTTGCAATTATGTTTCATTCCTTTTTCTGAGGTTTTCCATATACTGAATATCTTACTCTTTAATGTTGTCTATTTTTGCCCTGAGTTCATTTATCTTTTTATTAATCATATTCTTTGTTTCACTTTGGTGTTTATACAATGTTTCTATGGTTTCTTTTATTTCTTCTTGTGCTTTTTCAAATTCCCTACTTTTGTTGTGTTGGAATTTCTTGAGTGTCTCCTGTACATTTTGGTTGACCATATCCAGTATCATCTTTATAAATTCTCATTGAGTACCTCTAGTACTTCTTCTTTTAGATTGTTCTTGTGGGCTTCACTGGGTCCTTTAGCACAGTTTATCTTCATTTTCGAGTCTGGTTCTGAGTATCTGTTTTCTTCATTTCCCTCTGGTTCCTGTACTAATTTTTTTCTGTGGAGAAACTGGTTTCCCTTTTTTTTCTCTCTTCCTGTCATTGTCCTTGGTGTTATTGTTCCTGTGCTGTGTGCCATTAAGTATTTTCTAGCTTGTAATAATAACAATGGTGATATTTACAATGGAAGAGTGAGAGAAGATGGAAAGCAAAGAAGTTAAAGAAAAATGGAAAAACAAACAAACAAGTAGAAAAACAAAACAAACAAATAAACAAAAGTTTCAAAGATATAAACAGGGAGAGGTAGTGTACTAATTAACAGTAAGTTGAACAGGCATGAGAGAGACAGAGAGAGGATTGAAAATAAATAAATAAATAAAATAAAAATAAAAAATAAATGAAAAAATTATCTTCAAGTTCAAATGCAATAAAGTTTCAGTCTTAGCAATTTTGGTGTTAGTCCCTCAGCCTCCAATCCTGGAGATGGTTTCTCAGAAGTAGTTCTGTTGTTGTCTCATCAAAGGGGAAAAAACAAAACAACACAGAACAAAAAAACCCCCACAAAGTGTCCAAAGTTCAAATGCAATACAGTTTCTGTAAGCTTTTCAGCATGCAGGTGTAGTTCGGTTGTTGTCTCATCAAAAGTAGAGAGAAAAAAAAGAGTCTGGAGACAGTTCTTTGAGTGGCTATCTGAGGCTGTTGCACACCTGCTTGCTGCTGTCAGCCTGCTGTTGCTGGAGGTTTTGTTTATGCAGATCTCAGGAGTGAGCTTAACACTCACCTAGACCCACAGGCTTTGTTTACTTAGAGTTCTCCTGGGCACAACCGCCTCTGCTGCAAGCTTTCCCCTTTCCAAGCACACTGAGGGAGGTGACACTGCACCTACTTTCTCAGGCCAGCATGTTAATTTACAGTTCATGTAGGAAGTGGGCCTGCCCCCCTCTCCTGTGGAGTTTTCCTCCCACCACAGGTTTTACAAGTTTTCCCACTCCTGGTTGCTGGGTGTATGCCTCCACTCCTGCCTTCTCCAGCTGGCTTGTTTATTTACAGTTCACATGGGAAGTGGGTCTTCTCCCCTCTCCTGTGGAGTTCTTCTCCCACCACGCTTTTACAAGCTTTCCTGCTCCTGGTTGCTTGGTGTGTGCTGCCGCTCCTGCCTTCTCTTGCTGGCTTGTTTTGAGAGATTTCCCCTTCCGCCTTTCAGCCTTCCAGATGCCCCACCCTCTTTGCTTTGTGTCTTTTTTGTTGTCATTGCTTATTATTCAGTTTTTTTTCTTTTTTCCCTGAGTGGAGGTTCGTCTGTCCAGGGGGCTATTCTGATCTGGCCCAGGATTGTCTGTGGGAGTACTGAGTGTTGCTTAGCTTACTTGTGGTCTGATTCTTCCCAAGCCATCTGGGCACTGCTATCTGGCGATGGCATGGAAGCTCTCCTGGTTTCTCCATGTAATGTGAAGTGGAGATGCTATGCATAGGCTGGAGGTGTGGAGGAGTCAAAGTTTGCCTCTTCTCTGTGGTTTTTCCTGTAAGGTGTATCTCCAGCGTCTCTCCAAGATTTTACTTTAGGAGGCACGCTTTCTGCTTCCTCCCTCTAGCCGCCATCTTGGAATCTTAAAAATCTAGAAAATGTATTTAAATGTATAATCTTCCTGAAAATGATGGTCTCATAATATATATGGATTATTTTATCCCATTTATCTTTAATTTTCAGCAACTATAGAATAACTTATTTCCTCAATAACAGAATTAATACAGCACATTTCTAATGTTATGTTCTTATACAGGAGTTAGCATACTATGCTTTTGGGCAGTGGGCAAAACTTTGCCTCACATCTTTTTTGTGAATAAAATGTTACTGGAATGTAATCACAGATGCATTTGTTTATGTATTTTCTCCCTTGGTTTCACATTACAATTATAAAGTTTAGTAGCTGCCACAGTGAGTGACCATATGACTGACAGATTAAAAAAGTGTTCAATATCTGATCCTTCTAAAAAAATATTTACTAAATCTTAATTATGTTGACACCTTTAAGTAATTTGCTAAAATAATAGTGATCTTAAATTCATGACAAATCACTGTCATTGTTTTCTATTTTCATAGCATCTTAAGTATATTTTTGTGTATGCTAGGTGGACTTTGGAAATAATTTAGTGCATTACAATTTTATTCTTTAGATGTTTTCATTGACATTGCATTTGATGTACAGATACATTTGGATACAATTATTCTTATAATGTTAAACAAACGCATATAAAATTTATTATATTTTATAGTAAATGATTAAAAGGTAAGAACCTGTAGCCATTCAGTACAATAGCATATGTGTCTAAATTTAAATTGCTAAGTTCTTTTGTGTCATTTGGTAAAACTGTGAAGTTTTCATTGTATCCGTACAGCATATCACTTGTTAAGCTAATTCTTTAATATGCTAAAGTATTTTTTAATTACTCAATGTTGACCACATGGGATTAAAAACTTATAAATCACAAAGTAAATAATAATCCTCTAATACCACAAATAAAAGTATTAGAACTCTCTCAAATATTCATGCTAATTCATTATATCTTTCTCATTAATTTTTACATTGACAGTAAGAAACATAGCAAACAAACATCTTTCTGGTTCTATATGACAGTCTCATTATAATACAGGAACCTATGTGCCCTGATAATCTCATAAAATTGAGACAAGTTGTCCTTATTAAAAAATTTTCTGTATGTGTGTATATACATATATATATGTATAGGTAATACTGAGGTTTGAACACAGAGCCTCACACTTGTTAGTCAGGCACTTGAGCCATACCTCCAGTCCTTTTCACTTCAGTTATTTTGTGAATAGGATCTCACATTTTTTGCCCAGGCCAGGTGGAAATGAAATCTTCCCTTTTACGTCTCCTGCATAGCTGGGATGACAGATACAGATCACTACACCCTGCTTATAGGTTGAATTTGGTTCTCCATACCTCTTTGCCCAGATTTGCCATGAATTGTGAGTGTTCTGATTTTTGCATTCTGAGTAGATGGGATTACAATTGTGAGTTCTGCATCTGGTCCCTAAAAGATTACCTTTTTAATAGAAGAGAAACAGTTTATATTCTGGAACTCAACTTTCTGAAAAATATTTTGACTATAATCATAATGAAATTACACTATAATAAGTAATACATAATAAACATAAAGCTAAAATTTTATACTTTTCCTTTACTGTGCAATTACATACCCATGGTTTATGCTGTGGTTATCAGGAAATGGAGAAAAATTCATTACAATTTGGCATGCAAACTGAGATAAAAACAGACACTGTTCCTTCCAGATCCTTTAAAGTATACTCTATTATAATATATTTGATTTTCTAGGAGGATAGAAAATAATCAGTTTGATTAATATTATCCTCTACAAGGGGGCATTTTTAATTTTTCTATCAGTTTCTTCCAAATATTATAAGTAGCTTATGAAAATCAGTGAGGTCAGCCATGTTAAATATGGCAAAATATCCTGCACTCATATAGATAAATGGAAAAATGAGACCTGCTGAAAATATTCCAGGAACAGGGGAAGGGAGTATAAAGGAGAGTGATGGAGGCTGTGAATTTGATTGGAGTTTTGTAAATGTTAAAATGTACCTCCAGTACAGCAATAAAAAAATGTAGACATAAACTTTAAAAAGCCCTATTTCAATTACTTAGAAGTCAATCATGATCCAAACATATTAAATAGAAAATATTGTAATAATTCATGTAATCCATTCATCAGTAGTAGGGTAGCTTGGCTGTTTCCATAGCTTAGCTATTGTGAATAGTGCTGCAATAAACATGGGTGCAGATGCCTTTGTTGTAACCTGACTCACATTCCTTTGGGCATATCCCTAAGAGTGGTATTGCTGGATCATATGTCAGATCTATTTTTAGTTTTATAAGGAGTCTCCATAATGTTTTCCATAGTAGTTGTGCTAATTTATATTCACACCAGCAGAATATGAGGGTTCCTTTATCCCCCATATCCTCACTGATATTCATTGCTGTTTATGTTCTTGAAGGTAGCTATTCTAACAGGAGTGAGGTGGAATTTATACACAATGGAAGTTTACTCAGCCACAAAGAAGAATGACTTTTTTTTATTTGCAGGTAAATGGATGGAACTGGAGAACATGATCTTAAGTGAAGTTAGCCAGGCTCAGAAGGTCAAAAGCTGCATGTTCTCTTTCATATGAAAATTATAGACCCAAAACAAATGCACCAGTATTATGGGACACAGGTCACCCCCAAAGGGATACAACACACTGGAAAGATAGATCAAGGGAAGGTAACTAAAAACTTGAATGTAATTGATGTCCTTTCTGTACAGGAATGAGTATAGAAATCTTAAACTGGCAGGGACCACCATGGGAAGGAGACTAGGGAGTAATGAAGAGGAATAGAGGGAATAAACCAATTGGAGTTCTAATATATATGTGTGGACATATCACATGGAAACTCCCTGTGAGCTATCCTTATCTCAAACTAACAAAAATGTCATGTTTTTTATTTTTAATCTTTTTTCTTCTACAAATCAGAGATCAGGAGGGCAGGTCCTGGAAGGGGGGGTTGGCACCAATGGGAGGGAGAGGTGGTGGGGAAAAGGGGTAGAAGGATGAATAAAGTGTAAATAATGTGTACCTGTGTATGTAAATGAAAATATGATACCTGTTGAAACTGTTCCAGGAATCAGGGGAAGGACGATAAAGGAGATTCATGGAACATGTGAATTTAATTATGATGTATTTAGTACATTGCAAGAACCTTTGCAAATGCCATAGTGTACCTCCAGCCAGTACAAGTATAAAGTAAAAGATGAAATAATTTATCTATAAGTTTTAGATTAGTAGTCACTCTAAGAAGTGTGATGAAATCTTGTGCAATCCCACTCCATCCCATTCAGGGTGTGAGTCATTCCTTTTTTGAGTGTCCAGTCTATATATGCTACCCACCCATTAATCAGTTATTAGCTGTGTCCCAGATTGACTATGGCAGTATCTTAGTACTTGTGTCCAAGTAATCTTCATTTTACTCAGTAATGGCCCCAAACTGTAAGCTTTTATTACAGTGTATTGTTATAATTTTTCTACCTTATTGTTTTAATCTCTCACTGTGCCTAATATCTAAACTTAATTTTATCATAGGTTTATATGTGTTGTAAAATGGGATATATCTGGTTTGTTAGTACCAAATACAATAAGGATCTTGGAACATATCCTCCACAGATAAGGAAGTGGTACTATACTTTGAAAACTATACATATAAAAATGTCATAGTACAACATTGGGAAAATATTTCAAATTCAAAGAGAATTTTGAAACAAACAAAATTGTAAGAGCTGTAGATGACATGTCTAATGTTCTGAAGTATTTCCTTGTAGTATTTTTCAGTGTATATTTACCTAATTGAAAACATCATGTTTTACTTCATCTTGCCTTTTATGTCTAACATTACATTTGAAGTTGTTTGTTTTTGTAAATATTACTTAGCCTTATTCTCAAAAGAAATTCTACACTAATGAATCATCAACCCCCAATCCATTGATCAACACTAGATGATAGCTAATCTAATTTCTATATCTATGAATTTGTTTATACTGGATATTTTATATAAATTCTGTATTTATCAAGTAATATCTTTATACACATAAAGATAATTTTATACAAAAATAATGCTATGTTGGGAGTGTAACATAGATGCAGAGCATTTGCCTAACATGTGTGCGGCCCTGGATTCAATCCTTAGCCCAAAAAAACAAACAAATGAACAAACAAAGAGAATGAAATAAGGATGTACATAGAATGAAAAGAAAAAAGAGAAGGAAAGACTAGAAGTTTGGCAGGAAAATATCAAATAGTATCAGAAGCTATACAGTGAAAACTAAAAGTATTTTCAATATGTTACTCCAAATTGCATTCTCAAGAAGTAAGCCCTTGACTGGGTGAAGTGGCCCACATCTTTAAACCCAGATACTTGGGAGATGATATGGGGAGGATGGCAGTTCAAGGCCAGCTGAGGCAAAAAAGTGAGAAATCATTTTAGTCAATAAGTAAATTGTGGTGCATGTGCACCAGTCATCCCAGCTTTGCAGGAGGCCATAGTTAAGAGTATCATGGTCTGAGATTAGTCCCAGGGCAAAAATGTGCAACAAGGTAAAAAACAAATTATTTAAATTAGATTCTTAATTGTTATTTAGTGCTTTATCATTTTTACATGTATTATTAATTATTAATATTAAATTATTTAATATAAAAATAACTATATCAAAAAAGGGCTGGTCACTAACTCAAATGGTACAGAGCCTGCTTAGCAAGTGGAAGGACCTGAATTCAAACTCCAATACAGAAATGAAAAAGAAAAGGAGTAAGCCTGCTTAGCAATTGAATCTGTTGCAATTTCTTTTACATTTTCTCCACATTTTCTTGAAGTGGTTACAATCAAGATTTTGAAATAATAAATTTATATTTATATTGATGTATCCATGTCACTAAACCCTTTCCATAAAATATGAAAAAAGCTAGGTTATTTACATCATCTCTAACCAACATTTTCTCACTACCTTGTCATTTTATTATGCCATCACATACAACTGTAAATATTGCTTTATGGGAATTATATAATATCCCTAAACAATTATATCTGATTTATCTGTTCTAATCTCTCTGTACTGATAATAATCTCTCAAATGAGAAGGAAATTAAATCATTCATGCAATGCATAAAAGCTATGTTTTTTAAATTTATATCAATTATATTAATTTTTATTATAAAGTTTAATATTCAGTACATTATCTTCTCTATTAGTACATTAAGTCTTCAAGAGCCAATACAAAAATGAGCAACTTTATTATAAGCTCTTTTTTGATTTCTTTTGTGACTACTTTATTTCTTTTTAATAGCTTCATTTGAAATTAATATACCATCAATTCAATCATTTGAACAGCATAATTTTATGTAGTATGTTCATGAAATTACACAAATATCACCACAAATATATTTCAAATTTTTTTTTACTCTAAAACCCCAGCACCCTATACCTGTCAACCTATAATCACCCCATTCACTTATAGTTCTATGCAACTACTACTCTTCTGCAAGCATTTGGTTATTTTCCAGAACTACAAAAATGTTGATACTAACAGTCTTTGAAAATATTATCCTTGCTTTCATGGAGAAAGAGACTTTGGAATTCTTTATTCCATATTTCACTAATGTTACTCCTATGTCACATGCAATCTTTTTCATTGGATAATTTAAAATTTCTAAAGAAAATCCTCCAGTGTTTTAATAATAAATAGTTTAGTAAGATACGTGGCTGAGTAAACATCTTAGTCACTTATTGTCTACAGTATACATCATGTTTCTTAACATAAACATTTAATAATTGTTTAAATGTGAATTTTGTGTTTACTAAAAAGATTAAAATTTTCAAGTAAAAGAAATTGTATTTCAACACTTAATAATTTTTTATTTTAGTGGGACTGGGGTTTAAACTCCTGGCTTTGCACAATCCCTTTTACTCTATTTATTTTGGAGATGAGGACACAAAAAATTTTTCCAGGGTTGACCTCAAAGCACAATTCTCCTTATCTCAGACTCCCAGGTAGCTACGATTATAGCATGAACCATCAATTTCCTGCTATCACTTACACATATTAAAAGCATTTGGTCTTATGTATGAAGTAATTTGGACTGCAAAGTGAATATCTTATTGTGTCTGTGTTTTCCTTGACAATAAGTACTGTTATATAATTATTTTGAGAGATGTCTCTCATAACATATTGCCTCCAACTTCCTTCATTTATTTTTTTCTTCTTGGACAATGATGTAGCAGTGAAAGCATTCTATTCATTGTAAAAGATATTTGAAATTATCAATAAAAGTAAATAACTTTCTAATCAAATTTAAAGAAACAAAACTATGTCCTGAGAAATCCTTTAAGAATAATTAATATAATGGTGCTACCTTACTAGGTGAAAAAGCCAAGTTTTCCAGTCCATGCTATCATGAGTCTGAAGTTTTCTCTATGCTTTGGAAATAGCCAAGATGTCTTTCTACTGATGAATGGATTAAGAAAATGTGTTATTTATATACAATGGAATTTTATTCAGCCACAAAGAATGAAATTTTGTCATTTGGAGATAAATGCATAGAACTGGAGAACATCATTTTAAGTGAAGCTAACCAGGTTCAGGAGGCTAAAAGCCACATGTTTGCTCTCTTATGTGGAATACAGGCTGGATACAAAATAACAATAGTATGAAAAACAGCTCACACTAAGGAGAGGTCACATACAAGAGGTGGAGGATAAATAAAAAAGTTAAGAAGGTGAATATGGTTGATATACTCTCTATACAAGAATGAATATAGAAATTTTAAACCTGTGGATATCACCATAAGAAGGGGACTAATGTAGAAAAGAGAAAAATAGAGGGGGTGAAGCAATTTGGGTTTTAATACATATATACATGGATATGTCACAATGAATCACCCTGTATACTATCTTAAACAAGGAAAATTATCTTTTTTCAGAAACAAAGAGGAAGGTAAAACTGGTCCTGCCTGGGGTTGTTACTAGTAGGAGGGAGGAGGATGTAAGGGAAGGGTATAGGAGAGTGAATATGGTGGAAATATTATGGACTTATGTCTGAAAATGAAAAATGAGACCCATTGAAACTATTCCAGGAATGGGGGAAGAAAAGATAAGGGAGAATGATGGAAGGGGTGAATTCAATTACAATATATTGTAAGAGATTTTGAAAATATCACAATGTATCCCCAGGAAAACAAAAATATAATAAAAATGCAAGAAGAATAATTAATATAATAAATATTTTTTCCTTCTTTTTAACTTACAATGACATATTTTAATAAAACTGTTCAATTCCATTATTCATATTTTACCTTTAGTTAAGTTCTTATGTAAAATGGCTGTCAGATGGGGGTAGACTGTTCATTACTGAGATAACAAAATGACATAAAATGAAATTATCAGCTTTAAGATAATATCTTTAAATGTTAGATTTTCTTTTTGCACTTATTTTAGGGCTATTACACATATTCTGAGGCATTATTTAGCTAGTTAGAAGACTTTGAAAAATAAAAACCAAGTTACTTAGAATAGCTGATCTTCAAAAGGTCAGTTGATAAAGAGGCTATCCAAAAAGTATTCAACACAACAAATAAAATACAAAGGTAAACCCATCAAAATCACAGCAGATTTCTCAACAGCAACCTTAAAAGCAAGAACAGCATGGAGTGAGATATTCCAGGCATTGAATGAAAATAACTTCAACCCTAGGATACTCTATGCAGCATAACTATCATTCAAAATAGATGAAGCAATAAAAGTCATTCATGATAAGCAGAAACCAAAACAATATATAACCACCAAGCCACCACTACAAAAGATTCTTAAAGGAATTCTGCACACAGAAAATGAAAGCAAACAAACCATGAAAGTACAGACAGTACCAAACCACAGGAGAAGAAAAGGCAAGAAAGTAGAAAGTAACATTGATTCAGCTGCATGTAATCAAACCCTTACACAACAAAAACAACTAAATGACAGGAATCACCACATACCTATCAATACTAACACTGAATGTTAATGGACTTAATTCCCCCATCAAAAGACACCATTTGGTAAACTGAATTAAAAAGGAAGATCCAACAATCTGTTGCTTACAGGAGACCCATCTAATTAACAGAAACAACCACTGGATTAGGGTGAAAGGCTGGAAGAAGATCTACCAAGCCAGTGGTCCCCCAAAATAGACAGGAGTAGCAATATTTATCTCTGACAAAGTAGACTTCAGACTTACATTGATCAAATGAGATAAAGAAGGACACTCTACACTAATAAAAAGGGGAATACACCACACAGGAAATAACAATTATCAACGTATATGCACCCAACATCAATTCACCCAATTTTATCAAACATAGTCTGAAGGACCTAAGATCATATATAGACTCCAACACAGTGGTAGTGGGAGATTTTAATACACCCCTCTCACCAATAGATAGGTCATCCAAACAAAACTCAGTAAAGAAATTGTAGAACCAAATCACACCACAGATCAAATGGACCTAGCTGATGTCTACAGAATATTTTATGCAACTTCTGCACAATATGCATTCTTCTCAGCAGCCCATGGAACCTTCTTCAAAACTGATCATATCTTAGGGCACAAAGCAAGCTTCAGCAAATATAAGAAAATAGAAATAATGCCATGCGTTCTCTCTGATCACAATGCATTAAAACTAGAATTCAACAACAAAAACAACAAATAACATGCAAACAATTGGAAGCTGAACAACATATTGCTCAATAATCAAAAGAGGAAATTAAAACATTCCCAGAACTTAATGAAAATGAAAACACAAACTACCAGAACCTATGAGACACAGCAAAGTCAGTCCTAATAGGAAAGTTTATACCCATGAGTGCTATATTAAAAGGACAGAATGATCTCAAATCATTGACCTGATCTGACTTAAAAGATTAGGATTAGACCTTGGTTTTTGCTTCTGTAACCTCCTTGCGAAGGTATATAAGGTGAGACCCCTTTGTTCTCAGGGTTCAGCCTTTGTACATGAGTGTGCTGAGTCTGTACTGGCACAATAAAATGTTGCTTCCTGCTAATCACCTCAAGAGTCCTGTATTTCACCTAGCAAACATTTCTTGGGGACTTGTTATCTGGGATTGTGGAGATGGTGAGTAATCACCTCCTTTGTCACTGGGGTGCATCCCCCTAGACCACCAGGAGGAGATCCCACCAGGTGCCAATAAACAGCTTGATCCTGAGGGGGATTCATCCTCCCAGTGTGTCAGGGTGAGAGCCTCCGATGCACAATGGAACCCAGTGAGGCACAGGAACCAGGAAGGGGTGTAGAGCACTGCTCATCAGACTGGTAAGAACCTGGGTTCAAATTCAGACCTGCCCCAGGAGGCAGAAAGGGAGCCTGATCACCTCCCAATGGGGCATCCTAGCAACCGACATTTTTGGGGTGAATTCATGTTTCTCAGATGCAAGGAGCAGTATGGAAGTATGGTGCTGTATGAGAGTATATGAAAATGAGAGCTGAGATGCAGGCTGTGAAGCAAATGAGGAGTTCCCTCCTGCTCTGTGTCTGTCTTCCCGTCTGGTAAGGGAGGAGTTACGTGGCAATCAGAGTAAAAACACTCCCTTGGAATATACGATTAATAACTTTAAAAAGGAATTTAATGGAGACTACAGACTTAGGTTAATTCCTAACATGCTAAAGGTCCTTTGTGAATAGATTGGCATGCTTTTGGTATAGGATGGCCCCCACAAGGGTCACTAGATAAAACTGTGATTAATAAAGTTTACAGAGTAATTGTGGAAAAAAAAAACTAGCACCCAGGAGAATGAGGCTAAAATTGGTCTTCAAAAAACAGACTTTGTTGTTTATTTAAGTTTAGGTACCAATTTATTGGGCAGACTGAGGAGAAATCAGTCTTTCAGTCTTGATGGGTAGCTTTGGTGCTCTGCTTTGCACATCTTCACTCAAAATAGGCACCCTAAAAGAGGACTGGGGCTCAGCACTAACTGAGCTCTTACAAAAATTAACACATGAAGGTTGGACTTACACTGATACATAAGATCTGATCTGACTTGAAAGAAAAGGAATGTTGCAGAAGGGTTTTAAAGGTAAAGAGAGGGACATGGAGGAATGAAACAAAATTGTGGTGAAGTGTTCATGGATAAAGTAAAGAGAGAGAAAGGAGAGAGAGAAAAAAGAGGAGAGAGAGAGAGAGGGAAGAGAGAGAGAGGAGAGAAAAGGAAGGGAGAGAGAGAAAAAAAGTTATAAAATATTTAGAGACAATAAAAGATAAAAGGATTAATACTCTCCTTCAGTTGAGTTTTTATGTCTTAAAAATAAAAGTAAATTATTTCTACTCTTCAATGGAACTGGAGAAAAGCACAGAACAGGTTCTGCATGGAAGTGGGGGGAGAGGGTGCAAGCAAGGGCAGGAGGGAGAAATGACCCAAACAATGTATGCACATGTGAATACATGAATAATAAAAAATAAATTTAGGATTATTAAATTTTGACAGAAATAGTGAACTTGCTGACACCCCTACTTCTAGGGGAGCATAAACAGGGAGAACCTACATAAAAGGGTGAAAAGAAAAGGAGCAACTTTCACTGTTGCTGGTAAAAAACTGTACCAAAAAGTTAGTGCAGTAAGATTGGTCTGATATTGAGACAGTCATGAGATGCTTATGTTTCCCTTGCAAATAGCTGGTCACATTATGCATCCATCTCATGGTATGCTCACAGTGTGTGTGTGTGTGTGTGTGTGTGTGTGTGTGTGTGTAAACATCTTCAAAATGCTTCTTAAAATGCTGCTATAAGGTTAATATAATACTCAAGGTAACAAAAAATAAAAACAGGGTATTTATTTTAAAGATCTCTATTACAAACTGCTTAGGCTTTTTACACATAAATATGTAAACATCTTAAAAACGCTTCTTATTATAGAGTAAATGTTAAAATTATTACTCTGCTCTACTGCTATTTTTAAGAAAACAGGTTTTCAAATTTATTTCAATCAGGTCTTACTAGGATGCAGGCATTCAGGGATTAATACTCCAGCTCAGACCAGAAAGAAAAAAAAAGAAAAAGAAAAAAGGGAGACTACAGCCTGCAACAAAAATCTTAGAATTTGGGTAAAGAAGTGACCTTCGCATGTTTCATTCTGGCATAAATACAAACTGGAATTTAATTCTCTTATAATACAGGGGTCTATTAACAAATTGGCTTTCTATACATTGTTTTTATACAAAAAATAATTTTAAGGTTGCTTTCTTTCTGTTTTTTCCCATACAAATATAAGGTTCTAAGTTAATACGTTTTATAAGTTATTTTCAGTAAGTAACATGATATTAAGGATATGATTTAAAAAAATAAAAGGATAAAAATTACTTTTGGATAAAAAAAGGGATAAAGACAAATTAACAAAATAAGTTGTCATAAAGATACAGAGTAAGTTGTCGTAAAAGATGGACCTTATAGATGCTTACGTAAGTGATTAAGTTGACTAAAATCTAAGAGCTACATTAAATGTTTTGTAAGGTCAAAATTTAATGTACTAATGTTAAACTAAAAACTTAATTCTCTAAGCTCATAACAACAAGGCTATCTTTAAAATATTGTATTGTTCTCGATAACATTTACTAAAAAATTGTCATAAAATGTTGATTCTACCAATCCATGAGCATGGGAGATCTCTCCACTTTCTATAGTCTTCTTCAATTCCAATGACATTCATTAAAGAGATTGAAAAATCTACTGTTAAATTTACATGGAAACACAAGAGGCCACGAATAGCCAAGGCAATACTCGTCAAAAAACGATGCAAGAGGTATCACAATACCTTACTTCAAACTATATTACAAAGCAATAACAATAAAAACAGCATGGTACTGGCACAAAAACAGACATGAAGTCCAGTGGAACAGAATAGAGGACCCAGATATGAAGCCACACAACTATAACCAACTTGTCTTTGACAAAGGAGCTAAAAATATATGATGGAGAAATAGCAGCCTCTTCAACAAAAACTGCTGGGAAAACTTGTTAGCAGTCTGCAAAAAACTGAAACTAAATCCATGTATATCACCCTATACCAATATTAACTCAAAATGGATCAAGGATCTTAATATCAGACTCCAAACTCTAAAATTGATAAAGAAAAGAGTAGGAAATACTCTGGAATTAATAGGTGTAGGTAAGAACATTTTCAATGGAACACCAGCGGCACAGCAACTAAGAGATAGCATAGATAAATGGGACTTCATAAAACTAAAAAGCTCCTGCTCAACAAAAGAAATGGTCTCTAAACTGAAGAGAACACCCACAGAGTGGGAGAAAATATTTTTCAGCTACACATCAGACAAAGGACTGATAACTAGAATATATAGGGAACTTAAAAAACTAAATTCTCCAAAAACTAATGAACCAATAAAGAAATGGGCAAGTGAACTAAACAGAACTTTCTCAAAAGAAGAAATTCAAATGGCCAAAAAACACATGAAAAAATGCTCATCATCTCTAGCAATAAAGGAAATGCAAATTAAAACCACACTAAGATTCCACCTCACCCCTGTTAGAATAGCCATCATTAGCAACACCACAAAAAACAGGTGTTTGGGAGGATGCGGGGGAAAAAGGAATCCTCTTACACTGTTGGTGGGAATGTAAACTAGTACAACCACTCTGGAAAAAAATTTGGAGGCTACTTAAAAAGCTAAACATTGATCTACCACTTGATCCAGCAATACCACTCTTGGGGATATACCCAAAACACTGTGACACAGGTTACTCCAGAGGCACCTGCACACCCGTCTTTATTGGGGCACTATTCTCAATAGCCAAGTTATGGAAACAGCCAAGATGCCCCACTACTGACGAATGGATTAAGAAAATGTGGTATCTATACACAATGGAATTTTATGCAGCCATGAAGAAGAACGAAATGTTATCATTCACTGTTAAATGGATGGAATTGGAGAACATTATTCTCAGTGAGGTTAGCCTGGCCCAAAAGACCAAAAATCATATGTTCTCCCTCATATGCGGACATTAGATCAAGGGCAAACACAACAATGGGATTGGACTTTGAGCACATGATAAAAGTGAGAGCACACAAGGGAGGTGTGAGGATAGGTAAGACACCTAAAAAACTAGCTAGCATTTGTTGCTCTTAAGGCAGAGAACCTAAAGCAGATACCTTAAAAGCAACTGAGGCCAATAAGAAAAGGGGACCAGGAAATAGAGAAAAGGTTAAATCAAAAAGAATTAACCTAGAAGGTAACACACATGCACAGGAAATTTATGTGAGTCAACTCCCTGTTTGGCTATCCTTATCTCAACCAGCAAAAACACTTGTTCCTTCCTATTATTGCTTTTATTCTCTCTTCAACAAAATTAGAGATAAGGGCAAAATAGTTTCTGCTGGGTATTGAGGGGGTGGGGGAGAGGGAGGGGGTGGAGTGGGTGATAAGGGAAGGGGTGGAGGCAGGGGGGAGAAATGACCCAAGCCTTGTATGCATATATGAATAATAAAACAATAAAAAATGTCTTAAAATGGTTTTGATTTTGTCAAGATAACTGTTAGGGAATTTTTGGTGCAACAGGTTAATCCACAAATTTGGCAAGACAAGAAGAGTTTATTAAAACACAGAAAAACAAGAGGCAGCTGAGAAAAGGAATAACTGCTGCACTGATGTGAGAGTTAAAACAAATTTACTTATGTAAAGCCAAAGTGCACCTCCAGATAGGATTAAAAATTTCAAAAAACCCCACTACCCTGAAAGTCAAGACCTCCAGTTTTTATTGGACTCAACAAGTGAAGGTGTTAGTCCTACTACTTCCACATGTTGAATGAAGGAAATCTTGGACCTGGGATGTCCAGATTGGGCCTGTTATTTTAGGGGGGCTCCACTGACTACAGGGTGGTGGGATCCTGTTGTATATCATGAGCCATATACTAATGTCAGCAATCTGGGATGTGATCCCTTCTCACCATCTGAGCCATGATCTTGGCCACTGTTTCCTAACTCCATACTTAGTCCCCATAAATATTTACCTGTGTTTTATGGTGATTTTTGTAGAGGGTTTAACTATTAAGGTAACTGAGTCATGTTCATTTAAGAGTTAGTTTATGTTGGGGTTAGCAATAAAGACAGTCATGTTAGGACTAGACCTCCTCCCCCTTGCAGATGCCTTACCTTTATCTCCCTGTATAGATTCCAAGGAAAATTGGACAATGAACTTAACTACAACTTCTCTTTCTTGATTACCCAGCAACATTATCCCTTAGTGACATTCCAGATACTTTTCCACTAGCCCCCTATATCTAGCCCAAGCCTGTGTATGGCAATGAGTTCTAGGTCTCTTGCTGGGGTCTCCCTCCACAAGGCTCCTGCCTAAACAATAAACCTTGTACTGGTGTTTGAGCCATCTTTCTGCCTCTTCCATACCTCTTATTTTCTAACAGTTTATATAAAACTTTTTAAATGACCTCATTGTTAAACAACTGTTGGGTAATTCTAATACTGTTGGTACCCTATATATGTCTGTGACTGGGTATTTTGGGTCACTGACACTGCTCTTCCCCCCAAATGATGAAAAAACCTAAGGTTTTACTTCAAAAACAACTAAACTAATATGTATATATAACCTCTGTAGAACTGTGATGCTGTTGCTGGTTCTTGTATATTAAATATATTTATGTTTTTCAAGTATATTAGAGCTTCTAAAATACAAAATTTAGATAAGCATGGTAACAAAAAGTTAGTGGTACTGATATGCTCTTCTGTTAGTTACTAAATTGTCCATCAGAATTTGAACAATGACTCTTAAGTTTTTGTCATTACAGACAAAATGGTTCTTATGTACGTATGGCTATATGGCATTAAAGCTCTTCCAGACACAAACTCATATTTTTAAACATGGTCTTCTGCTTAAAAAGAGACAAAATAACTATTTTTATTGGCTCTAAACATGTCCTTTGATACTTAAAGATGGTGGCTTAACTTTTTTTAAATCATGAGTTTTCTTGGACATATACACTGACAGTATATTATTGCCGTAGTAATTCTACTCAGTTAAAAAAAAGACCTTGGGTAAAAATAAATAAATAAGATAAAATAACCAACCATTAAGACTCCATTGTAGGGGCCCTTTTGTTGTTATCTTGTCTACTCCTACCATAGTTAAAGTAGCAGTGATTGCTCCTTGGATCCACAAGTCAAGTCAAGCCAGCTTCTCTCCAGTGGGAGTGCATCCCTGATCTGGCTTCACCATGCAGGATCACTCTCAGTAACCTAAGTGCCCTCCCTCAGGAGGACTCTGCTTCCCAGGAAACAACAGGGGACCAAAAACAATGGAGCGACAGCCCTGCACTAGACCCCACTGGAAACTGACTAGTCTACGCACAACAGAAGCTTGAGGAGTCAACTCTCCAATGGGACAAACAGATGTTTTTCACCCCAGTTATCTCATTGTAATGCATTTTCACCCCTTGTCTGTATCTGCTGCTGTAGCTCTCAGCCTAGTCTTCACCATAGGCTTGGCAGAAACTGTGCCCATTGACTGGTCTCATGGTGAAAGGTTTTTATTTGCTCTCTTCTATCTCTTTTGAGCAAGATGCATAATTACTATTTATTGTTACTGATCTGGTTTAACAAAGGAAAAAATACGCAGCGCTCCTCCACAAGGGGAAAGCTGACCCTAACTGCAACTGTGGCACCTGTAACCCTGTAAAATTCACTGTACTTAAGCCATCTGACTATTCATTGAAAAAGTTAATTAATATAAAAATAGAGAAAAAGGGTCTTGACCCTGAGACTCTGATACACCTCAAATTAGTAAGTGTTACTCATGAGAGTTCCCCTCACTGGCTGAGTCTATAGCACAGACACTAAATGTCACTTTATGTTATGTTTGTTGGGGGAACCAACATGGGAGACCACTGGGCTTGAGAAAAGGATGACAAATGGCCTTGCATGTAATGATATTATAAAAATACAAACCCTAAATAAAGATGATGCTCTTTGACATTAAGTGGGTAGGAGCAACAAAGGGGGGAATGATGTAGCAGGGAGGAGGATCAGAAGAAAACAGTTTAGGCCTGAGGCCTGAGAAAGTACCAGGGAGGCAGGGATGGCATAGAAGAGAGGAAAAAACCTGAGAAATCTTAGTATGAGTTAGGTCACGTAGCACCAGGGAGTGGAAAGTCACACAGCACTAGGGTAAAGTAGACAATAAAATTAAATCTAACCATATTTGGATTAGACCTTGCTTTTTGCTTCTGTAACCTACTTGCAAAGGTATATAAGGTGAGACCCCTTTGTTCTCAGGGCTCAGCATTTGGACATGAGTCCACTGACTCTGTGGTGGCACAATAAAATATTGCTTCCTGCAAATTGCCTCAAGAGTATTGTATTTCTGCTAGCAAACTCCAACAGCAGTAATACAGCACATTAATAGAAGAAAAGAAAAAAAAAAACACTTGATCATCTCAATTGACTCAGAAAAATCCTTCAACAATATCGAACACCACTTCATGATAAAAGCTCTACAAAAACTAGGAATAGAAGGAAAGTACCTCAACATTGTGAAGGCTATATATGACAAACCTACAGCAAACATCATACTTAATGATGGAAAACTAAAAGCATTTCCCATAAAATCAGGAATGAGACAAGGGTGCCCACTCTCTCCAGTTCTTTTTAACATAGTCCTGGAATTCCTAGCGAGAGCAACAAGGCAAGAATAACAAATAAAAGGGATACAAATAAGTAAAGAAACTGTCTAAATATCCCTATTTGTAGATGATATGATGCTATACCTTAAAGGCCCAAAAAACTCTACCCCAAAACTCCTATACACCATAAACAGCTACAGCACAGTGGCAGGATACAAAATCAATTTACAAAAATCATGAGCTTTTCTATACACCAATAACAAACAAACTGAGAAAGAATATATGGAACAATTCAATTTACAATAACCTCAAAACAAATCAAGTACCTAGGAGTAAACTTAACAAAAGATATGAATGACCTCTACAAGGAGAACCACAAACCCCTGAAGAAAGAGATTGAGGCAGACTACAGAAAGTGGAGAGATCTCCCATTCTCACAGATTGGTAGAATCAACATAGTAAAAATGGTTATACTACCAAAAGCAACCTACATGTTTAATGCAATTCCCATCAAAATCCCAATGACATTCATCACAGAGATTGAAAAATCTACCCTAATGTTCATTTGGAAACACAAGAGAAAGCAAATAGGAAAGGCAATACTCAGCAAAAAGAGAAATGCTGGAGGTATCACAACATCTGACTTCAAACTATATTACAAAGCAATAGGAATAAAAACACATGGTACCGGCAAAAAACAGACATGAAGACCAGTGGAACAGAATAGAGGACCAGAATATGAATCCACACAGCTATGTCCACCTTATTTCTGACAAAGGAGACAAAAACATAAAACAAATGTATATTTTTCAACAAATGTTACTGGGAAAAGTGATTATCTGCTTGCAGAAAACTGAAACTAGATCCATGTTTATCACCCTGTACTAGCATCAACTCAAAATGGATCAAGGACCTTCATATCAGATCTAAAACTCTGAAGTTAGTGCAGGAAAGAGCAGGACATACTCTGGAAGTAATAGGCAGAGGCAGGGACGTCTTCAATAAAACCCCAGCAGTTCAGCAACTAATAAGAAGGATGGACAAATGGGACTTCACAAAATTAAAAAGTTTCTGCACCACAAAAGAAGTGGTCTCTAAACTGAAGAGAACACCCACAGAGTGGGAGAAAATATTTGCCAGCTACACATCAGACAAAGGACTGATAACCAGAACATATAGGGAACTTAAAAAAAAAATTCTCCCAAAATTAATGAACCAATAACGAAATAGGCAAGTGAACTAATCAGAACTTTCTCAAAAGAAGAAATTCAAATGGCCAAAAAACACATGAAAAAATGCTCACCATCTCTAGCAATAAAGGAAATGCAAATTAAAACCACGCTAAGATTCCACCTCACCCCTGTTAGAATAGCCATCATTAGCAACACCATCAACAACAGGTGTTGGCGAGGATGTGGGGAAAAAGGAATCCTCTTACACTGTTGGTAGGAATGTAAACTAGTACAACCACTCTGGAAAAAAATTTGGAGGCTACTTAAAAAGCTAAACATTGATCTACCATTTGATCCAGCAATACCACTCTTGGGGATATACCCAAAGAATGTGACACAGGTTACTCCAGAGGCACCTGCACACCCATGTTTATTGCAGCACTATTCACAATAGCCAAGTTATGGAAACAGCCAAGATGCCCCACTACTGACGAATGGATCAAGAAAATGTGGTATCTATACACAGTGGAATTTTATGCAGCCATGAAGAAGAACAAAATGTTATCATTCGCTGGTAAATGGATGGAATTGGAGAACATCATTCTGAGTGAGGTTAGCCTGGCCCAAAAGACCAAAAATTGTATGTTCTCCCTCATATGCGGACATTAGATCAAGGGCAAACACAACAAGGGGATTGCACTTTGATCACAAGATAAAAGTGAGAGCACACAAGGGAGATACAAGGATAGGTAAGACACCTAAAAAATTAGCTAGCATTTATTGCCCTCAATGCAGAGAAACTAAAGCAGATACCTTAAAAGCAACTGAGGTCAATAAGAAAAGGGGACCAGGAAATAGAGAAAAGGTTATATCATAAAGAATTCACCTAGAAGGTAACACACATGCACAGGAAATTTATGTAAGTCAACTCCCTGTTTGGCTATCCTTATCTCAACCAGCAAAAACACTTGTTCCTTCCTATTATTGCTTATATTCTCTCTTCAACAAAATTAGAGATAAGGGCAAAATAGTTTCTGCTGGTTATTGAGGGAGTGGGGGGGAGAGGGAGGAGGTAGAGTGGGTGGTAAGCGAGGGGGTGGGGGCAGGGGGGAGAAATGACCCAAGCCTTGTATACACATATGAATAATAAAAAAAAATTAAAAAAAGAAAGAATCTTCCTTTTAGAAATGGAAATCAAAACCAAAATGAGCTATCTTCTCACTGCAGTAAAATGGACAAAAAATGATAATCGATAAGAAGGATATAAAGAAAAGTGAACACTTTCACACTATGGTTGGAATGTAAATTACTGTAGCCAATTTGGAAAATAGTATGGAGCTTTCTCCACAGCTGGAGATATATACAAAAGAAATGAAATTAGTTTGTAAAAGAGACATTTTCACTCCCATGTGCATTTCTGCAGCAACCACTATGGAAAACAGTAAGTAGGCTCCTCAAAAAACTAAAAATACATTTGCCATACTATTCAGCAATTCCCCTCCTAGGGATCTACCTGATGGAATGGGAGTCAGGTCACAACAAAGGCACCTGCACACCCACGTTTATTGCAGCACTGTTCACAGTAGGTAAGCTATGGAAATAGCCATGAAGCCGTACTACTGATAAATGGTTTAAGAAAATGGGGTATTTATACAGAATGGAATTTTATTTGGCCACAAAGCAGAATGAAATTTTGTCCATCACAAGTGAATGGATGGAACTGGAGTACATTATCTTAAGCAAAGTTAGTCAGGCTCAGAAGGCCAAAGCCACATGTTTTCTTTCATTTGTAGAATATAGACTCAATAAAATACAAGCAATATTATGAAGAGCAGGTCATGCTAAAGGAGGTTACTTATGAGAGGGGTAGTGTAAAAGAAGGAAATTAAGAAGGTGAATATGGTTGATGTACTCTGTATAGAAGAATGAATAAAGGATTTTTAAACCTTTTGACACCACCATAAGAAGGGGACTCAGGTAGAAAGAAGAAAAATAGAGGTGATTAACCAATTCAGGTTATATTAATATGCACGGAAATGTCACAAGGAAACTCCCTGTTAGCTATCTTAAGCAAAAATGTCATTTTTTTTCTTTTACAAAATCAAACAACAACACAGCAGAAGAAGTGCTACCTGGGGTATTGGTACCAGTGGAGGGAGAGGAGAAAGTGGGGAAAGGGTATAGGTTGGTAAATATGCTGGAAATATTATGCACTCATGTATATAAATGGAAAAAAATGATACCTTGAAACTATTCCAGAAATGGGAGGGAGGGGATAAAGGGGAATGGTGGAGGAGATGAATTAAAGTATGAAATGTTTGATATATTATAACAACTTCTGTAAATGCCACAATGTACTCCACCCAGCACAACAATAAAAAATTGTGTAATCTGTTTTTTTGGAACAAAAAAGAATAACCAAGGAAAAAAAAAACAGCATAAAAGTCCATCAACTGATAAAGATGTGTCACATATACTAACTGTAATAGTATTCAGCCCTAAAAAAGGAATGAAATTTTGTCATTTGCAACAATCTGAATGTAAGTGGAGATCATTAGGTTAAGTGAAAGAAGCTCACTTTTCACAGTTAAGTGAAAAGTTATTTATCTTTTACTATTTGAAAATAGAATGAAGGCTGGGAGGAGTGGGTGCAGAAGAGATGGGGAAAGTATGATCAACTTCTAATTTCTAATTTACAGTTAGAAATTATAAACTTTGGTGTGCTGTTACAAAGTAGTATAACTATAGAAAGTAGTAATGTACTGTACATTTCAAAATGCTAGAAGAAGGAACATGACCATTTTCAAATTAAACAAATGATACGTATTTGAGGAGATATGGTTAACCTGATTTAGATATTGACAATGTATAAATATATCAAAACATTATCTCATTAATATTTACAATTTTTATTCTATGATGTATCATATCAAAATAAATTTAATTAAAATAATAAATTGGTACCTACAAATATTCCTGCCATTGATTTCCAGTTTCACATCATTGTCATTAGAAGAGATACTTCATGTTATTTCAATCTTATTCAATTAATTGATATTTCTTTTGTGGCCTAACATACGATCTTTTCTGGAGAATGTTTCATGTGTACTTAGAAGAACATGGGCACTGCCACAGTTGGATTGAATGTTCTGAATATGTCTGCTTATTATGTAGCACAAGTCCAGTACCTCTTTATAGGTTTTCTGATAGATTATATGTGCATATTTGAAGTTTCTAACTGTCATTATATAATAACCTATTTATTCCTTCAACTGTCAATATTTGCTTTATATTTTCAGGTGCTGTGATGTTGAGTGTGTATATACATACTGTTGTTATAGTCTTTATAAATTTACTGCTTTGTCATCATATGATGACCTTCCTTGTCTCACTCCTGTCTTTTTTTAATTAGAGTTGCATATTTTCATTTCTTCACTTTCAAACTCTATCCTTAAATATAAAGTTAATGTTTTGTATTATATTTTTGGGTGTTATTTTTTCTATCAATTCAGCTAATCTGCTTTTTTATCAACAAATTTAATCCATTTATATTCAATGTAATTATTGATAGTTAAGGACTTACCATTGTTACTTTGATCATTGTTTTCTGTCTAAACTGTGCATTCTGTGTTCCATTCTTTTATGTTGTCTTTGTTATACACGATTTTGTCTAGTGATAGTCTTTAATTCCTTATTTTTTGTTATTTGTGTTTCCATTATAGTTTTATTTGCTTTGTGATTTCCATGAGGTCTACACACAATCTTGCATTTATAATAAGCTATTTTAAGGTTATAACTCTTAAATTTGATCACTCTACATTTTGATTTCATTCCCTATACATATTTTATGTTTCTTATGTCACAATTGATCTGGTTTTTATTGTTTTTATTATTTTGTCTTTTAAACTTCATATCAAAGCTATATTTATAAACTACCACTTCAATATTATTTTGAATTTTACCATGATATCATTATTATTAGTGACTTTTATAGTTCCATATGTTTTCATGTTACTTACTGACATACTTTTATTTGAGTTGGAAGAACTCCTTTTAATTTTTAAAGACAGGTATAATAATAGTCATTAATTTTCTTAGCTTGTTTTTCTGGAAAAGTCTACCTACATTTCAGAAGGAAAGTTTGGTTAGGTAATGTGTGCTTTGGCTTGTAACATCTTTTGTTTCTTTAGTAGTTTGTATATGTCAACTCACCATCTTCTGATGTATAAGGTATATAATGGAATTTTGCTGCAGTCATTACTGGTACTTCTAGTTATTTCACTTGCTTCTTTTATCCTTACTTTTAAGATCTCACTTTGTCTTTATTTTTTCAATGTTTAAAGCATAATACATCTTGGTACAGTTATGTTTGGATGGAATCTGATGTTAGACATTTGGCCTTCCCAGGCATTTATACTTTTCCTTAAGTTTAGGAAATTTTTACTTATTACTTATTTAAATAAGTTTTCTCACTCTCTGTTTCTATCATCTTCTTTAGCTCTCACAATGTAAACTTAGATATCTTAATGCTATCTATATATACAATACGCTTTCTTTATTCCTCCTTATTCTTCTTTCTTTTTTTCTTGTATGATATTCAAATAATCTGTCTCCAAGTTCAAGTTCAATTTCTTCAAGTTTGTTCTCTTTGATCATTTGTATGATTTATACTTTCTCTTAAATTTTTCATATCATTCATTGCATTCTGCTCCACAACTTCTGTTTTATTTTAAATTATTTCAATGTCTGTGATAAATTTCTCCTTTTGTTCATTTAGTGCTTTCTTGAATTCACTTGTTTCTTTTTGTTTTCTTGAAGTTCATTAAGCTTCTTTAAAATATCATTTTGAATTCTTTGTCAGACATTTCTTACTTCCCCATTTCTTTGATATTAGCCTTTGGGAAATTGTTCTGTTCTCTTGGTAGTCTTTATAGTTTGTCTCTACCATAACTCATACTGAAGCTTAATTCCTCAATGTGGTAACATTAGTAGGTGGAGGCAAGTGGAATGGGTTTGGTCATGAAAGAAAAGCCCTGGTGAATAGATTAAGGCTTTCATGTGGGAGTTAAGGAGTTCTCATTTTCATGGAAGTGGATTACTTACTAAAAAAGCAAGTGTTTCTATAATCTGGTACCCTTTGTGTCTTGTTTCTTTTTGCATGCAACCCCTTCAGCTTTTCTACCATGTAGGGGAAGAGGATGAGGTCTTTACCAGAAGTGGAAAAAATGAAATAATCTTTGATTTTCAGACTGTGGAACTGTGAGATAAATCAATCTCTTTTCTTCACAAGTTATCCACTCTCAGGTATTCTGTTTTAACAACATAAAAGAGACTAAAATGGTGGTAATACATCTCCTTGGTTTTTCTTATTTCTTCTTGCCTCATATGGATATCTATCTGTGCATTTGGTGAAATAATACTTCTTCCAGACTGGTTGTAGTGCGAAAATAACTTCCACTAGGGAATTGTGTGAGGTTACTGTCTCAGCAGACTACACTGAGTGCTAAAGTTCCAGCACTGGTAAAGTTGCAACAGTGTAGTCTCTGTTCATCTTTGTCAGCTAAGATCAATGGGGTTTATGATTGCAGGGATCCTCTTTGGCCAAGAGGTAGGTGTCCTCAGTGAATGTGAAGGCCATTGGGATTTCTCTTGGCACTAATTCTGGCTTCTGGACTCAGTATCAGTTGCAGTGACACTAATGTCTTGTGAATCCCACTCATGGAGCAGCATTTGAGCCAAGGCCTAATGAACAGGCATGTGTAGAAGATTACAGATCCGTTTGTTTGAGGTGGCATTAACATCAGTGATCAGCACACAGATACACAGTTCTGCCATACTGTTAACAGTATGTAAGACACAAGTATTTGTGAAGTAATTGAAGGAGTTGTGTAGCTAGGGTTGGGAGTACTAGTGCATAGAATTACCATGGCCCCAATGTCTTAGAGGAACAGACTAGACCTCTATGGAAGCTGAGCTGATGAATGAATCATGGACATGCACAGAGAGATCTTTTACTATGTGTCTCCGACTGTTACCTATTTGTAATGGCAGTAAGCTGTATGTGTAAGTACATGCAATATAGCCTCAGAGCAAGGGTCTAGAGTGCAGAACTGCAGGTTACTACTGGCTCAAACATCTGGCACATACGTGAGTTCTCTATAGTGTTCAAACTGGTATCTAAAGCACAGGTATACAAATAGAAAACTTGGTTCTGGGGCACAAGCTGCAAATTGGCATTCTATGGCCATGACTGTGGTGTCTGAGACATGATGTTCCTATTTTAGGGCTAATGGAATGTACCAAATTGGGAGAAGTTGTGGCTGTAGTCCTGGAGCTGTACTAAGTAGCTGCCCATTAATGGAGAGGTGTATACAGCTATGCTCCTCCTTTTCTGGGATTCATCATCAGGAATGCCTTTTGGTTATCTCAGTGACAAAATATGCCAATGTTACCTAAAGAGCAGACTACTAAGGACCACAGTATTTTTTCAATGCTGAAAATGATAGACTCTTCTTTGTTCCTAACACTGTCTTTAGGAATATCAGGTATGCTAATCTAATCAGCAATGCATATTATATTCTTTATTTTTCTGCTCCATTGTATGGCTGCAGATTCCCAAATGGACCTTTGAGTTCTTTCAGTATTATGCTGGTGTCTGCATAGTTATGGCTTCTTTTTTTGTCTTTACAAAACTGAAGGGTAGTTATCTCCTTCTCTGCCATCTTGGTGATATCATTCTCCAAACAATCCAAGAGACTTTAAATAGTTTTATTTTAAATAAATTTCAGCAGATTTTCTGTGCAGTATGTATGCAAAGCTTTTTATGCTGTCAAGATCAAAGTAAAATGTATACTACATATTTATATTAGATAATGTCAGTCCACCAAACTTGCTTTCCTATTTTTTGATTATTTCAACTATTCCTAGATTAAGGCATTTTTTATAAATTCTGTAAATTGCACTGTTAATTCTTTTCTTTTCTTTTATTATTCATACGTGCATACAAGGCTTGGTTCATTTCTCCCCCCTGCCCCCACCCCCTCCCTTACCACCCACTCCGCTCCCTCCCTCACCCCCCCTCAATACCCAGCAGAAACTATTTTGTCCTTATTTCTAATTTTGTTGTAGAAAGAGTATAAGCAATAACAGGAAGGGACAAGGGTCTTTGCTGTTTGAGATAAGGATGGCTATACAGGGCATTGACTCACATTGATTTCCTGTGCGTGGGTGTTACCTTCTAGGTTAATTCTTTTTGATCTAACCTTTTCTCTAGTACCTGGTCCCCTTTTCCTATTGGCCTCAGTTGCTTAGGAAAAGGGGACCAAGCACTGTTAATTCTTTACTACCAAACCTGTTAAGGTTTTTATTGGCATTTCATTGCATTTATTAACAATTTGAAGAAAACTGCAATCTTAATAATACTGCAACTTCCATTCTATACTTACAGTTTAACTGTGCATTGACTTTTAAAATATTATTTTAAGGCATTTTTAGTTTGCAATGGACAGGTTTCATGCATATTTTGCTATACATTTTTCTTGCTATTGTAAATATGTTACTTCTTTATACTTCTTCATTACTAATACATACAACTACAAATGGACATTTTAGTCAACATTTTATGATTGTGATAATGCTTAATTTAATTATTATGTCTAATAACTTCCGTAGAACCCTGAGCATTTTCTATGTACACAATTACATTATCCACAAATTAAGATAATTTTATTTCTTATTTCCAGTTTTTATTATTATAATTTTTGCTTTATTTCACTTGGTAAACCAGGGCACTGCAGTATTTAATGGAAGTAGTAAGAGCAAATATTCTGTCTTTATTCCCAATGTTAGGTCTATATTCCTGGCTCAGTAATCAAAATCTACATATATTCATAATTACTTGAGCCTTGCTGTCTGACAGCTGTTTCCTACATTAAAAGAGATAATAACAGTTGCATTGCTTGAAGCCACAAGCTCAGAATAGGTTAACAATTATGAATTATTTAAATGTCAAGTAGAAAATCACAACACAAGGCAAAGGCAGATATTATATGAACTATGCATTCCAACAAATGTTTTCAATATGTTATACAACCTTTCATTGTTGTGATACTGAGGAAGTAAATAGTTTTCAAGAAATAATTTATGTTTAAGTATGTGCATTTAGAAAAATAAAAAATGCATTTTTTATAACTTTTTTATTGACCTGAATTGATAAACCTGATTTCTAAATGAATCAGAAACATAAAGATTATACAAAAACTGCATATTTCTATAGATGTTTTGTTACAAGTTTGTAATTGAGAAAATTTTATAATATAAATCCACCACAATTAATAATTGTACTAAATGACACAATCTAATTCAAATATGTTTAGTTAAAATACTCAGCAATACAGTTGTGTGTCTCTTACAAAAGAAAAGTCAAAAACAGGCTGTGTATGGTGGCTCAGGCTTATAATCCCAGGTACTCAGGAGGCAGAGATAGGGAGGATTGTGCTACCAGACCAGCCTGGGTAAAAATAACATCTCATCCATTAGCCTGGCATGGTGTCCTCCAAGCTGTGTAGGACTAGGAAGCATAAATAGCAGGATATCAGTCAAGGCCAGCCAGGGCAAAAACATGAGACACTATTCTGAAAATAACTAAAACATAAAGGGCTGGTACAGAACATTGTAACAATTGTGAAGCCCTGAATTCAAACCCTAGTAGCAAAAAACAAATGTCAAACTGAAATCATCTTTCATTACAGTAAATTTTTGTACATTCCAAAACTTAATTCACATAATCAGTTTTAGCAGCAGCTGAACTAATTGAAACGTGTGATGTTAAGAACACTGGCTCTCATCCTATTTTCTATGGAGAAACCAAATTTCTTCTAGATTCTCTCTAGAAAATAGGATGGTTTGGAGAATGTTCCCCAGATACAAATTTCATAAAACAATGTACTAATATAGTTATGTAACCAACTCCAAATATGCCCTTAAGTGGTGAAATGGAACATTAAGTTATTTAAAATAGCTTTCTTTTTAACAATGGAGCAATCTGGGTAAAGCATCACCAAGGATTTGTTCCTAGCAGAGAGCTGATTGATGAAGACTGAAATATATATGCCTAGAGAGTTAAGGAGCTGAGTGCTATTAATTTCATATTTCTAATCAGTGCAAAATCTGAAGATATTTGTGTAGCAGCAGTCTCCATGAATCTTTATAGATGTCCTAGATTAAGAGTTAGCATTGACTGATATTTGCAGAATTGATAAGCAAAGAACAAACATATGAATTCTCTTTCTCAGTAAAGATGGGGTTTTTTGAGGATAAAATTGTCCTGCATTTCTTCTTAATCAAAATTAATTTGCCTGCTTTCCTAAAACATTGCAGTATGTCTTATGTTCATCCCACATTTTCATGGAATATTATTAATGAAATGAATTCTGCATAAGATAATTTGTAAATATTCTTCACAATAGCATGTAGAGAAGTTTTTCATTTGTGACATATTGTTACCTACTACTTAAAATTGATCATTTTACATTTATGCTATTTATTATTTATATGCTATATATGTATTAATACTACTCTCATTTCCTCACTCCTTGAATGATTTCATGTACACCTATGCCTTCAAATATCACTTCTAATTGCAAGACTTCAATATTTGTTTTGACTGTATTCACTGAGGTCCAGATCATTATTTTAAAAGTTACAGTGAACACATCTATGTTCATATTCTGTTAGCACTTGAAACTCAGTATCCTTAAACATGAATTCATCTTATATCCTCAAATCTACTGTTTTTCAAGCTTTTCATCATGAAGGATATCTTAGCTGTCTGAGCTCAATCAATTTTCAGATTCAGTCAGTTTTCTTCTATTGTTTCTCCCAAATCTTTTTCTCAATATTACATGAATTCAAGTTCCACTACTTTATTTCTCCCAATGGTGCATGAGTTTGACTCCTTGTTCTTTCATGTCTTTTCTATTTCATGAACTTCTAAACTATCTTTTTCATTCTAATATCTGATACTTTTCATCTCCATGATATATTATGATAAATAGTTATATAATTTTCTTAGAGCTATTAAACTATTATATTCTATTTCCTGGAATACCCTGATCCTTAGTAAAGGAAGTAATGCTGAATATTGTCACAATCCAACTATATCACTTGCTAGAGTTATATTTAAAATGCGTTGCTATAAACTCTGGATTAATTATATTTCATGCAACAAAATCATTCTGGTAGCGAGAATAATGCTCCTACAGATGTATATTTATAATTAATAAAACTTGTGAATATGCTACCTTACATACTCAAAGAGACTTTTCAGATGTGATTAAGGATTTTGACATAGGAAGATCTTTTAGCATTATCAAGGCAAGCCCAATATAACCACAAAGGTCCTTATAGAAGAGAGTAAGTGGTAATTTAAGACAAAAACTACTATGCTACTTTATTTAAAGAAGGGGGAAGAAGTCAAAGACATAAAATGCAGGCAAACTCTACAATCTAAATGACAAGAAAATAGATTTTCCACTGAAGCCTCCACAAACAACCTGACCTGTCAGCAATTTATTTTTAGTCGTTTAAGATTCATTGTATAGCCTGCCATGGTGGTACACACCTGTAATCTCAACTACATGTGAGGAAAAGTCAGGAGAATCATGCTCCAAGACCACCCCAGGTAAAGTTAGTTTGAAATCCTATTCGAAAAATAAACTAAAAGCAAAAGGTCTGAAGTGTGGCTCAAGTGGTAGAGTGACTTCAAACAAGCATGAGGCATAAAGTTCAAGCCCCAGTACTACAAAAGAAATTTTTAAAAGTTAATTTTAAATTTTGACCTAAAAGCCTCTAAAATAATGAATTTATTTTGCTTTAAGTCACTAAATTTGCAATAATTTATTACAGCAATACAATCAAATCCATGGTAAAGTATATAGCCATAGACTGATTAGTGTGTTGCTATTATGAAATGGTTTATAAACAATAAAAAGCTATACAAGTAAAACTTTAACAAATATTTATTCAATAAAGCTATAAGAATAAACCTAAAAAACAAAAAAACAGGATTTTGTACAATTCTTCACAACATCCATTTCCCCTGTTTTTTGTCAAGCTGTCTTGGCTTTTCTCTAATGCTGTCTTTCTGTGTCACTATTTGAAGGTTCTACCTTAAGTACAGTAGTTATTGAAGATTCATTCGAGAGACCTCTTTGTTCTGTGATTTCAATCTTTATAAAACATTCTCATTTATATGTATAGCTTAATTACTATTTACAGATGATTCAGAAATTTATATCTCCAGATCAAACATCTCTTCTGCATTCCAGACCTTTGTATCTACCTATCATATCAAGTCAAATGCTTCAACACTTCAGTGATTAGTGAAAAGCTTTGAACAGTTTGTCTTGTAAAGATATGAACATCTTATCTTTGCATACAGATATGGAAAAGATTGCTTGAATGAAAAGTGAGAAACCTGCATTTACACAGTCAAGCTTCTTTATTTGTATATTCTTTACTTGCAAATTCTGACAAATATAAAATAAATATATTGCTATAGCAAATATTCACTACATAATACATAATGTATTTGTAAATATAATCAATGCAAATAAAAAGTAAACATATCCCAGAACATTATTATATTGATAAGTTCCATCTATATGTGTTTAAATACACACACAAATTCCTTATAAGGAATTGGATTGCATGGTTAGGGAAATGGAGAAGTCCCAAGATCTTCAGTTGGCAAACTAGTGGGCCAATTATTTAGCTCTAGTCTGAGTCTGAAGGTAGGAGAATAGCAATATTTCACTTGAAAAACAAGAAGATAAATAATTTTCCGTTTGCTCAACTTTTGTATTTTCTTCAGGACTTCAATGAGATTAGATAAAGCCCATCCACATTTGCACATTTCGTAGGGCAATCAGCTTTACTTAGTCTATGGATAGAAATGTTAGTCTCTCCATGAGTACCCTAAAAGACATACCAAAGAATAATGTTTAACCAAATATCTGGGGACACTGCTGTCTAGTCAAATCAGTATGTAAAATTGAACACCATTGTCAAATATTTGCCAATTAGCACTCTTCATGATTTTCTCTCAATCATGCCAAATGTGCCAAAAATATAATAACCAGGATATGATTTTCCCTACCATGATACAAGTGTACTTTGTAGAAGCAAAAATGCACTAATCTCTTCCATAGAAGAGGAAATAAAATAGTTAAGTGATGTTGAAAGATCCTATAATTTAACACTATAATGTAAAATTGAAAATACTTAAATACTAAGATAAAAATTCAATGAAGCTCACATTACATGATAAGGGAATAAAAGGGAGAAAATAAGTACATTTATAAAATGAAGAAATATAATCTTCATCATTCATAAAATTATATTCTTCATTATATAACTGTTATTTATAACTACCATCATCCACTATCCTTTCCATATTCCCTTTGTGTGCAGTGAACACCTCGGCAATTTATGGATCTTTACCTGGTGAGGTAAAGTTTGAGAGATATTGTTAAAGTGATGAGATGGGACACCACTGGAAGTTCATGACCATAAGAAATGGGTGGAAATAAGATGATATATTTCTATTTATTATTATTATTAGTTAATAATAATAATTGCTAACTGCAATGTATTATTGAGTAATTTGGTTATTACATTAGTCATAGTTCAAGATGAAGGTGCTGAAAAGTAGTTGGATTATGGATTTTTCTAGGCTGCAGAGATAACAAAATATGCTAATGCTTTGCATCCAAGGTTTGAAAAAAAGAGAATAGTCAAGGATAATGCCATGCTTCCAGATATAAGTAACCAGAAAAATTAAGAACCATTTATTGACATAGAAACAGTGCAGGGAGATTTGGGAATTAATAAGAACATAGGTTGTAATTAAAGTTAAATTTGATACATCAACATTACCTTCATCTTCTTTCCTGATTATTTTTTGTGTGTCAAGATTGAATACATTCAATCCATTTTGCATAGAAAAAGTAATGTTTAAGAATTCAATGCTAGTGACATCGCTGCAACAACTCAACTTTAATAGCTTTTTCTTGTTCTATAGATGAATATCAAAGTCCTTAAAATGTTTCACAATTACCTGGACGGTATGATCCCTACCTCTTTAGTCCATTTTTTTCTGGTTGTCTATTTTCTTTTTGTTTGATTTTCAAATTAGCATACATTAATAATATGAAGAAATTTGATTGTGATAATTCTATACATGCATTCAGTGTGCTTTGAACAAGTTCAACCCCTCCATTATATTTCCATTTTTCTCCCCCTTCCTCTTTTTTCAAACAGTGTTTGGTGGTTTTTGTTATGCTGTTTTCATATGCATATATGTAGTGCACTTTGTTTCTCTTTTTAAATAGATACTTCATATAAATTTGTGGTTCAGACAATCTTGCCTTCTTTTCACTTTTTAACTATAGGTTGCTCCCACATTCCAAAAGATTCTTTCAATTACCTCATATTCTCTTGGTCTGAAAAGCTATTAATCTATCTACTCGTCACTTCCCAACACAAATGTAATTCTTATTCAGCTAATCAGATATTATCTCCTGGTAGAGACTTTAGGTAAAAACCTAACCAGTTTCAGTACTTTCAATCAATTTGAGACTGCTATTGATGACTTGATATACCTATTAACATATTTATTTCTAAAACTGGGCTAGAATCTAAGTCTAGTACTATATTCAGAATTTGTTATTTATTGCATATATAAACCTTGCAATGGACCCAAATCTTGAATATCCATGGTAATGGTGAAATTATAATTCTGAGTGCCATAGAGCTATATTTGAAGATGAGAATCAGGTAGTTAATTCAAATCCAAGAATAGATGACCAAACATCATCCAGATGCAGGAAAAGCCAGAGATTTTGGTGCCTCAATTGTTCTGATTACAAATGGCTAAATGTTTGAAATTGTTCTTGATTGCTATCTTTCTCTCAAACTGTACCCCAAAGCCACAGCATTCTTCAAACTCTGAGCAATCATTGAGGAATCATGAAACCTACAGAGGATGGAAAAACATGGCATGAAGACTTGGAAAGCAGAAGCAGTATTCTGTCTTAGATTCTTAGATTTTTGTTGCTATTCCATATGTAGATGTAGGTAAAGGGGACAAACAAAAATGTTTGGAGACTATGCAGATTAATTTCCCTTTATCTTCACCTTTATGGAACAAATACTCAGCCTGGAATTCATTAAATGCTCTCAAATTTGCCCAGGTTAATTTTTATTGGATTAAAACCTATTTTTTTTCATATATGCACTTATGTGACAACAAACTTGATTATTTTTTATTCTCTAAATACACCTTAACTTTCCCATGTTAGAATGCATTTCTTCTTACTTTCAAATTCGAACTTACTTGCAGGCTCATATCCTTCTCCAAGGCCAATTCTGAACATTTTTACCATTAACCCAGTTGCTTGTTGGGATTTTTATAGGATTCTGTATTTCCTTCATGGCTGCATCCCTTTGTTATTATCTATGAAAACTTATCTTCCACTTATCTCCCCTTTGTTCAGTATACCACAATCACACTGGATCTTTGTTGCTCTTCTCATTTCGGACATATTCTCATTATAAGTTACTCAAACTTGATTTGCTTTTATCTGCAATTCTCTGTTGCTTCTTTCAACATGGTTCATGTTTTTGCCATCTTTAAATGTGCTCAAAGGTTATGCTTACAAATGAAAATATTTCAGTCTTCTTCATAGCTGAGTAAAATTCTATTGTGTATAAATACCACATTTTCTTTTTTTTTATTTGTTTATTCATATGTGCATATATTATCTGGGCCATTTCTCCCACCCTACCCCTACCCCCTCTATCACTCCCCCAACCCCCTCGCTTCCAGGCAGACTCTGTTCTGGTCTTATCTCTAATTTTTTTGAAGAGGAAGTATAAGCAATAATAAGAAAGACAAAACATTTTTGCTAGTTGAGATAAGGATAGCTATACAGAGAAATTCCTAGCATTGTTTCTATGTACAAGTGTATTACATCCCAAGTTGATTCATCTCTACCTGACCTTTTGACTAGTTTCTGATCCCCTTCCCATATTTACCTCTGTTGCTTTAAGGTTTCTATATTAGTTCCTCTGGAGTGGGGACATCAAATACTTTCATGTTTTGGGTTTTCTACCTATTCCCATATCTCCTGTATGTGCTCTCCCCTTGTCGTGTGATCCAAGTCCAACCACATTGTTGCATTTGCCCTAGATCTAAAGTCTGCATATGAGAGAGAACATACAATTTTTGGTCTTCTGAGCCTGGCTAGCCTTGCTCAGAATGATGTTCTCCAGTTCCATCTATTTACTTGCAAATCATAAAGTTTCACTCTTCTTCATGGATAAGTAAAATTCCATTGTGTATAAATACTACATTTTCTTATTCCATTCTTCAATAGTGGGGTATCATAGCTGTTTCCATAATTTGTCTATTGTGAATAGTGCTGCAGTAAACATGGGTGTGCAGGTGCCTATGGAGTAACCTGTGTCTGGAACTGGATAACGTCATCTTAAGTGAAGTTAGCTAGGTTCAAGAGGCCAAAAATTGTATGTTCTCTCTCATATGTAGGCTTTAGAACTAAAACAAATGCAGTAATATTATTGGATATTGGTCACAAGCTAAGGGGAGATCACATATATGAGAAATAGGGAAAGGTAGGAAACCCAAAACTTAAAAGTGTTTGATGTGCCCACTGTAGAGGAGCTAATATAGTAATCTTAAAATGGCAGAGGTCACTATATGAAGGGGACCAGGAAGTAGTGAAAAGGTCTGGTAGAAATGAATCAATTTGGGTTTTAATACACATGTGCATAGAAGCAATGCTAGGAATCTCTCTGTATAGCTAGCCTTATCTCAAACTAGGAAAAATACTTTGTCTTTCTTATTATTGCTTATGTCTGCTTTTCAAAAACATTGGAGAAGAAGGAAGAGCAAGTTTGGCTTGGAAGGGAGGAGGTGGGGAAGAGAAGGAGGGGGTGGAGGGAGGGGGGAGAAATGGCCCAAACAGTGTGTGCACATATGACTAAATGAATAAATAAACCAAAAAAACCTGTCATGCTTATTGTATGGTTATTCAGAATTATCTTACTTCAATTTGTGTTCTAGTGTTATCCATAGTTCTTGCTCCCGATTGTTTTCTTCAATACATACATCACAATCCAATATATTGTATGTTTTATTGTACTTACTTATCCTTTTTTGGTCTGTATGCTCCAACTATTTAATGAAATCCTCTATGAGCAACTTCTTTTCTATTTACTAGTGTATCCTCAGTGTTCACAATAGATAGTAATTTCTCAATAATTATTTCAGAAAGAATAAAGTAAAGCAAGAAACCTAGGAAGAATGGGTGAAGGGAATTATTATTTCCATCTAAGTCTCATTTAGTAGCAACTGAAGCATTTTTAGAAAGCAAGAACATGAGTATATTTATATTTTGAAAAGATTTCCATGGCAAAACAAGATAATTCTCAATGCTTATCCTCCAAAGAAACGTCAATCTGAACAACCATCCATATAAAGAGACAAGGAAACCAGATAAGTGATCATAGCACTTAGGTGTGGCACAAAAATAGTAAAAGATCTTTTGGTGAAGAAAATTTCCCAGCATCTGACTCCCCCAAAGAAATATAATATATTAACTGAATAAAAACTAAATTGAAAGTATTCATTTTAACAAACCTCCCAGAACTTTAAAACACAAACAATTCAATAAAATCAGCAAGTCAACAAATGATCATAATCAGAAATTTAACTGAACAAAATTATATTACGAGAAATTCTGAAGCTGAAAAAAAATATACTGCGTGGGAAAAAATGCAATACAGACCATTAAACACAAAATTTATCAAGCAGAAGAATGTGAATCTGAAAGCCTGATATTTGAAAATATTCATGCTAAGTAGCAAAGTAATGAAAACAATGAAGAAAACTAATGAGATTTATTTATTGTATAGCATCAAAAGGTCAAACGTTCAGCCATACTAGTTTAAGATAAGAGAAATACAAAGATATGGAAAGCTTATTTAAAGAAATAGCAGAAGAAAACTCTAAATCTGTAGAAAGTTATTTCCAAGCACAGGAAGGTCAAAAGTCTCTGATTAGTTTCCAGCAAACAAGACTACTCAAGGTATATCATAATCAAACTATTGAAAGTGAAGGACAAAGAGTGAATCCTGAAAACAGAAAGAGGAATGAAGCAAATAGCCTATAGGGTAGCTCCAATATGGCTGACAGCAAAGTTAATCAGCAACCCTATAGGCCTGGAGAGAACATAATTATGTTGATGGAAAAATATAAGAACAGCCTATCCAGAATAGTGTAGCCACAAAGCTGTCCCACAGAATAAAGGAGAGTAAAGACTTATCTAGACAAAAAAACAGAGAAGAACCCTGACGTATTTAATCATCACCAGATCTGTCTTACAAGAAATGATAAAGGTAGTTCTTCAAGCCAAAGCAAGGGATATGAAAAATAACACAAAAACATAGAAAAATATAAAATTCATTGGCAAAATAATGCATATTTAAGTTCATAATTATCTAATATTATAATGGTGGTGCGTAAATGATTCTTTCTTATGATGGTTGAAAAACAACATATTAAGAAAATAATAATAGCTATAAAAATTTGTCAAGGCATGCACAATAAAAATGGTGTAAATTGTGACATCAGAATTTAAAATAGGAGAGGTTGAGAAAAGCTAGAATTTTCTGTGCAAAATTATTATTACAAGTTTAAAGTATCCTGTTATTAGAATTTTATAAGTTTCTTAATAATCACAAAGCAAAACCCTATAGTAGATTATCAAAAGATAAAAAGTAAGGAATAAAAGAATACCACTGGGAAAAATGCTACCTAATCATAACAGAAGACAACAACATAGGAAAAAAAGTAGTCAAGAATCTACAAAATAACCAGAAAATAATTAGTAAAATTGCAGTAGAAGTCTGTATCTTTAATGATCATGAATATAAATGTATTAAATCTCCAGTCAAAAAACAGAGTGACTCAATGAATGGAAAAATGAAAAAACAAGACCTAATTGTTTGTTTCCTACAAGCTCTCACTTGATCTTTAATGGTATACATAGATTGAAAGTGAGGTAGTGATTGAAAACGGCAAAGTTAGCCAGGCTCAGAAGGCCAAAAATCACGTTATCCTATATATATGTATTATAGACCTGAAACAAATACAGTAATATTATTGGATATGGGTCACACACTAAGGGGAAAATGCACAGGGGATGAATAGGGAAAGAGAAGAAAACCTAAAAGTTGAATATGCTTCATGTACTCACCATAGAGGAGCTAATAAAGCAATCTTAAACTGACAGAGGCCACTCTGGGAAGGGGACCAGGAAGTAATGAAGAGGTTTGGCAGAGAAGATCCAATGTTGGTTGTAATACACATGTGGATGGAAGCAATGTAAAGATATCTCAAACTAGCAAAAACACTATGTTTTTCTTATTATCTCTTGTTTTCTCTCCAAACAGAGAACAAGAGGTCAGAACATATTCTTCGGGGAAGCGGGGGAAAGTAGAGGGGTGGGAAAGTAGCCCAAACAATTTATGAGTAGATGTAAAAATGATAAAATTAAAAAAGAAAGAAAGAAAAAGGCATTCCTATAAATAGAAAGCAAGGGAGCAGTAGAAATCATATTTATATCAGATATAACAGACTTCAAATCTAAACCTGCAAAATGAGCAAAGGAGGTTATTATGTAATTTGAAATGGCTGAATTTATCAAGCGGATATACCAATTATGGATATATACTTACAACTAACATATGTAAGGGAAATATTAATATATTTAAAGAGAAAAACTATAATACAACAATAGCAAAAGATATCAATACCTCACTCTCAACAGTGGACAGATCATCTAGACAGCATATCAATACGGCAATGTTAAATTTAAACTATAATTGAGATCAAATAGACTTAACAGACATATACAGAACATTTTTCTGCCCAACAGCAGCAGAATATACTTGTTTTTCAAACACATTTGGAACACTCTTCAGAATAGACCATACGTTAAGCCACTAATTTTCCACATAGTCCTAGAATTCCTAGCCAGTCCAATTAAAAAAGGCAAAGAAATAGAGGACATGAAAATTGGAAAGATGTTAAATACTTCCTGCTTCCAGATGTGATCTTATATATAGAAAGCCCTAAAGTTTCATTAAAAAATAAAATACATAAATCCAGTAAGGATGCAAAATGCAAAATCAACATAAAAAGCAAGTAGTATCTTTATACCCTAAATTACCTAGCTGAAAATAAATTTTATTTTATTTATTTTATTTTTTTTAACTGAAAACCACTTTTATTTTTTTTCCATTTATTCACATGTGCATACATTGTTTGGGTCATTTCTCCCCCCTCCCCTCCTCCCCACCTCAGTTCCAGGCAGGTCCTGTTCTGCCCTTATCACCAATTTTGTTGAAGAAATGACATAAGCATAATAAGGAAGACAAAGCATTTTTGCTAGTTGAGTTAAGGATAGCTATAGAGAGAGATTCCTACTGTTGCTTTCGTGTAACCATGTGTTACGACCCATGTTGATTCAGCTCTAACTGATCTTTACATTGGTTCTGATCCCCTGCTCATGATAACCTCTGTCACTTTAAGGTTTCTTTTTTTTTTTTTCATTATTCTTTTATTATTCATATGTGCATACAAGGCTTGGTTCATTTCTCCTCCCTGCCCCCATCCCCTCCCTTACCACCCACTCCACCACCTCCCTCTCCCCCCGCTCAATACCCAGCAGAAACTATTTTTCCCTTATTTCTAATTTTGTTGTAGAGAGAGTATAAGCAATAATAGGAAGGGACAAGGGTCTTTGCTGTTTGAGATAAGGATGGCTATACAGGGCATTGACTCACATTGATTTCCTGTGCGTGGGTGTTACCTTCTAGGTTAATTCTTTTTGATCTCACCTTTTCTCTAGTACCTGGTCCCCTTTTCCTATTGGCCTCAGTTGCTTTAAGGTATCTGCTTTAGTTTCTCTGCGTTAAGGGCAAAAAATGCTAGCTAGATTTTTAGGTGTCTTACCTATCGTCACCCCTCCCTTGTGTGCTCTCGCTTTTATCATGTGCTCATAGTCCAATCCCCTTGTTGTGTTTACCCTTGATCTAATGTCCACATATGGGGGAGAACATATGATTTTTGGTTTTTTGAGCCAGGCTAACCTCACTCAGAATGATGTTCTCCAATTCCATCCATTTACCAGCGAATGATAACATTTCGTTCTTCTTCATGGCTGCATAAAATTCCATTGTGTATAGATACCACATTTTCTTAATCCATTCGTCAGTGCTGGGGCATCTTGGCGGTTTCCATAACTTGGCTATTGTGAATAGTTCCGCAATAAACATGGGTGTGCAGGTGCCTCTGGAGTAACAGTCTTTTGGGTATATCCCCAAGAGTGGTATTGTTGGATCAAATGGTAGATCGATGTCCAGATTTTTAAGTAGCCTGCAAATTTTTTTCCAGAGTGGTTGTACTAGTCTACATTCCCACCAACAGTGTAAGAGGGTTCCTTTTTCCCTGCATCCTCGCCAACACCTGTTGTTGGTGGTGTTGCTGATGATGGCTATTCTAACAGGGGTGAGGTGGAATCTTAGCGTGGTTTTAATTTGCATTTTCTTTATTGCTAGAGATGGTGAGCATTTTTTCATGTGTTTTCTGGCCATTTGAATTTCTTCTTTTGAGAAAGTTCTGTTTAGTTCACGTGCCCATTTCTTTATTGGTTCATTAGTTTTGGGAGAATTTAGTTTTTTAAGTTCCCTGTATATTCTGGTTATCAGTCCTTTGTCTGATGTATAGTTGGCAAATATTTTCTCCCACTCTGTGGGTGTTCTCTTCAGTTTAGAGACCATTTCTTTTGATGAACAGAAGCTTTTTAGTTTTATGAGGTCCCATTTATCTATGCTATCTCTTAGTTGCTGTGCTGCTGGGGTTTCATTGAGAAAGTTCTTACCTATACCTACTAACTCCAGAGTATTTCCTACTCTTTCTTGTATCAACTTAAGATTTTGGGGTCTGATATTAAGATCCTTGATCCATTTTGAGTTAATCTTGGTATAGGGTGATATACATGGATCTAGTTTCAGTTTTTTGCAGACTGCTAACCAGTTTTCCCAGCAGTTTTTGTTGAAGAGGCTGCTATTTCTCCATTGTATATTTTTAGCTCCTTTGTCAAAGATAAGTTGCTTATAGTTGTGTGGCTTCATATCTGGATCCTCTATTCTGTTCCACTGGTCTTCATGTCTGTTTTTGTGCCAGTACCATGCTGTTTTTATTGTTATTGCTTTGTAATATAGTTTGAAGTCAGGTATTGTGATACCTCCTGCATTGTTCTTTTGACTGAGTATTGCCTTGGCTATTCGTGGCCTCTTGTGTTTCCATATAAATTTAACAGTAGATTTTTCAATCTCTTTAATGAATGTCATTGGAATTTTGATGGGAATTGCATTAAACATGTAGATTACTTTGGGGAGTATCGACATTTTTACTATGTTGATTCTACCAATCCATGAGCATGGGAGATCTCTCCACTTTCTACAGTCCTCCTCAATCTCTTTCTTCAGAAGTGTATAGTTTTCCTTGTAGAGGTCTTTCACATCTTTTGTTAGGTTTATACCTAGGTATTTGATTTTGTTTGAGGCTATTGTAAATGGAATTGTTTCATACATTCTTTTTCCATTTGCTCATTGTTAGTGTATAGAAATGCTAATGATTTTTCTATGTTGATTTTATATCCTGCTACCTTGCTATAGCTATTGATGATGTCTAGAAGCTTCTGAGTAGAGTTTTTTGGGTCTTTAAGGTATAGGATCATGTCGTCTGCAAATAGGGATATTTTGACAGTTTCTTTTCCTATTTGTATTCCTTTTATTCTTTCTTCTTGCCTAATTGCTCTGGCTAGGAATTCCAGTACTATGTTTAATAGGAGTGGAGATAGTGGGCATCCTTGTCTGGTTCCTGATTTTAGAGGGAATGGTTTTAATTTTTCTCCATTAAGTATAATGCTGGCTGTAGGTTTGTCATATATAGCTTTTATAATGTTGAGGAACTTTCCTTCTATTCCTAGTTTTCTTAGAGCTTTTATCATGAAATGATGTTGGATCTTATCAAAGGCTTTTTCTGCATCTATTGAGATGATCAAGTGATTTTTGTCTTTGCTTCTGTTAATGTGGTTTATTACGTTTATTGATTTTCACATGTTGAACCACCCCTGCATCCCTGGGATGAAGCCTACTTGGTCGTGGTGAATAATCTTTTTGATGTGTTGCTGAATTCGGTTTCCCATTATTTTGTTGAGGATTTTTGCATCAATGTTCAGTAAGTAGATTGGCCTATAGTTCTCCGTTTTGGAGGTGTCTTTGCCTGGTTTTGGGATAAGTGTAATACTGGCTTCATAAAATGTGTTTGGCAGTTTTCCTTCCCTTTCTATTTCGTGGAACAGTGTAAGGAGGGTTGGTATCAGTTCTTGTTTAAAGGTCTGATAGACTCAGCAGAGAATCCATCAGGTCCTGGACTTTTCTTTTTGGGGAGACTCTTGATTGATGCTTCAATTTCATTTTGTGGTATAGGTCTATTCAGGTGATTAATTTCCTCTTGGTTCAGTTTTGGATGATCATATGTATCTAGAAATCTGTCCATTTCTTTAAGATTTTCAAATTTATTTGAATATAGGTTCTCAAAGTAGTCTCTGATGATTTCCTGGACTTCCATGGTGTTTGTTGTTATCTCCCCTTTTGCATTCCTAATTCTACTAATTTGGGTTTTTTCTCTCCTCATTTTAGTCAGGTTTGTCAGGAGTCTATCGATCTTGTTTATTTTTTCAAAGAACCAACTTTTTGTTTCATTAATTCTTTGTATGGTTTTTTTGGTTTCTATTTCATTGATTTCAGCTCTTATTTTTATTATTTCTCTCCTTCTATTTGTTTTGGGATTTGCTTGTTCTTGTTTTTCTAGGAGTTTGAGATGTATCATTAGGTCATTGATTTGGGATCTTTCAATCTTTTTAATATATGCACTCATGGCTATAAACTTTCCTCTCAAGACTGCCTTAGCTGTGTCCCATAGGTTCCGGTAGGTTATGTTTTCATTTTCATTGACTTCCAGTAACTTTTTAATTTCCTCTTTTATTGCATCGATGATCCACTCTTCATTAAGTAATGAGTTATTTAGTTTCCAGCTGTTTGCATGTTTTTTGTCTTTACTTTTGTTGTTGAGTTCTACTTTTACTGCATTGTGGTCAGATAGTATGCACGGTATTATTTCTATTTTCTTATATTTGCTGAGGCTTGCTTTGTGCCCTAGGATATGATCTATTTTGGAGAAGGTTCCATGGGCTGCTGAGAAGAATGTATATTGTGTAGAAGTTGGATGAAATGTTCTGTAGACATCTACTAGGTCCCCTTGATCTATTGCATATTTTAGATCTTGGATTTCTTTATTGAGTTTTTGTTTGGATGACCTATCTATTGATGATAATGGAGTGTTAAAGTCTCCCACAACCACTGTGTTGGCATTTATATATGCTTTTAGGTCTTTCACGGTATGTTTGATGAAATTGGGTGCGTTGACATTGGGTGCGTACAGATTGATGATTATTATTTCCTTTTGGTCTATTTCCCCTTTTATTAGTATGGAATGTCCTTCTTTATCTCATTTGATGAATGTAGGCTTGAAGTCTACTTTGTCAGAGATAAGTATTGCTACTCCTGCCTGTTTGCGGGGGCCATTAGCTTGGTAAATCTTCTTCCAGCCTTTCATCCTAAGCATATGCTTATTTCTGTCAGTGAGATGAGTCTCCTGTAAGCAACAAATTTTTGGATCTTCTTTTTTAATCCATTTTGTCAAACGGTGTCTTTTGATGGGTAAATTAAGTCCATTAACATTAAGCGTTCGTACTGATAGGTATGTGGTGATTCCTGCCATTTAATTGTCTTCGTTGTTTGAAGGTTTGATTGTGTGTACCTAACTTGATGTTACTCTCTACTGTCTTGCTTTTTCTTATCCTGTGGTTTGGTGCTGCCTGCCTTTTCATGGTTAAGTTGGGTGTCACTTTCTGTGTGCAGGATCCCTTGCAGAATCTTTTGTAATGGTGGCTTTGTGGTCACATATTGTTTTAGTTTCTGCTTATCATGGAAGACTTTTATTGCTCCATCTATTTTGAATGATAGCTTTGCTGGGTAGAGTATCCTGGTGTTGAAGTTATTTTCATTCAGTGCCCGGAAGATCTCACCCCACGCTCTTCTTGCTTTTAATGTTTCTGTTGAGACGTCTGCTGTGATTTTGATGGGTTTACCTTTGTATGTTACTTGTTTTTTCTCTCTTACAGCCTTCAATATTCTTTCCTTAATTTCTGAACTTGTTTTAATGATGATATGTCATGGAGTAGTTCTATTTTGATCTGGTCTGTTTGGTGTCCTGGAGGCCTCTTGCATTTGTATGGGAATATCTTTCTCTAGATTTGGGAAATTTTCTGTTATTATTTTGTTAAATATATTATGCCTTCCCTTTGCTTGCACCTCTTCTCCTTCTTTGATGCCCATGTTTATCAATTTTGGTCTTTTGATGGAGTTGGTGAGTTCTTGCATTTTCTTTTCACAGGTCTTGAGTTGTTTAATTAATAGTTCTTCGTTTTTTCCTTTAATTACCATTTCATCTTCAAGTTCTGAGATTCTGTCTTCTGTTTGTTCTATTCTGCTGGATTGGCCTTCCATTTTGTTTTGCAGTTCTGTTTCGTTCTTTTTTCTGAGGTTTTCCATATCCTGGCAGTTTTCTTCTTTATTGTTGTCTATTTTTGTCCTGAGTTCATTTATCCATTTATTCATTGTGTTCTCTCTTTCACTTTGGTGTTTATAAAGTAGAAAATATAAAGTAGAAATAGAAAAAGACCTTATAAATTTGTGTGCATTCCACAAACATTCTTGAGTTGAAAGAATAAATCTAAATAAATCACAATGCCTTACTTCCTACTATAGTACAAAGGCATAGTGATAAGCACAAGCACAATATTGGAATAAAAATAAATGCATAGACCAATGGAAGATAATAATGAGGACAGAAATGAATTTGTATAGTTATGGTCAATTAATTTCCCACAAAGATGCCCAGAATACACAATGTAGAAAAGATAGTCTCTTCAATAAATTGTGTTCAGAAAACTGGGTATCCACATGCAAAAATATGAAACCGTACCCTTAAATCAAATAAAAAGTAGCTCAAAATAGATTAAAATCTTAAAAGACTTGGACCTGTAAGATTGCTATTGGAAAACTTAGGGGGAAATTTTATGGCATTGATCTGTACAAAAATTTCATGAATATGAACAAGGAGAAAAGGCAACAAAGCACTAGAAATATGTGATTTCACCAAACTAAAAAGCTTCTTCCCCACCAATAAACCAAATCATATAAAGAGACTCCATACAGAATGGCATAAATTATTTTCAAATCATACATCTGACAAATGGTTGATGCCCAATATATGTAAGGAATCCAATAAAAAAAACCCAAAGAACCAACTACAAATAGACAAAGGATTTGAGCAGATATTTCTCAGATGAAGACATACAAATGGCAAACAGGAATATGAAAAATGCTTAATATCACTAATTATCAAAGAAACATAATTTAAATGGACATGGATATATCACCTCACAACTGTTAGATGGATATTAATTACAAAGAACATGGGAGATATATGTTGTAGAGGATGGGTAGAGAAGGGAATTGTTTTATAGCACTCATTGGTATGTAAACACACAAGTCATTATGGAAAGGAGTACGGATGTTCCCAGAAAACTTAACAATAGAACTATGATATGATCTAATATCTACTCCATGAGGCATACACCAAAGATAATGAAATCAGTATGTCAGACATGTCTGTACTCCCTTATTCATTACATCAACATTCACAACAGTCAATAAAAGGAATTAGCACAAGTCTATTAGTGGATGCATGAATAATGAACATGTGGTGCATATAAAAATTCAATACCATGCATCCCTGAAAAAGGGTGAAATCCTATCATTTGTGACAACCTATGTAAACCTGGAGGACATTATGTTAAGTAAAATGCCAAGCACAGAAAGACATGTACTTCATGATCTCAGTTATATGTGGAGTGTAAAAAGTTAACATTATATATGTAAAGAGTAGAATAGTTACAAGGGGCTGTGGAGTATGTTGGATTTGGGAGATGTTGGTCAAAGAATACAAAATTTTATTTAGATGGGAGAATAAGTCCAAGAAATCTACTGTAAAATGTGGTGACTATAGTTAATAATAATACTAGCAATTGAAAATGGATAATAAAATAAACTTTAAGTCTTCTCACAACAAAAATTATATTTACTTAAGGAAATGAATATGTTAACTAGCTCAAGTATTGCATTTTGCAATATGTACATGTATCAAAAGAACACATAACAAAAGTTTTCCATGGCAGAGAAGGCGCTTCCTGTTCTTCCAACCTTATCTCTTATTACTTACATTTTCATTTGCTATTCTGTGCTCTCTGAACTTCTTTTTGACCTGAAACATACCACATGTGTAATATTTTAGGGCTGTTGCACTAGCTATTTTATCAACATAGAATACTCTTCCCCTAGACCTTTTAATTATTTTTTCCTTTTCATTATGTATGTCTCAGACTAAATGATCCTCACCACCACTGGGAGAGCTTTCATAATGACCAAAACTATAATATTCCTCACCACACAATCACCCATCCATTTTCTATTATACACTCTGTTTTATTTTTATCTTAGATATTATGCTAAATTTAAACCATTATTTTATTTTATATTTTAATTGTATGCACACCATCAAATAAAAGCTGCATAACGTTAGGAGCCTCAAGTATCTAGTGTCCCTTTCAGTCCTGCTGCCAGGAAAATTTCCTGGCATACAGTAAATAAATAGTAAGAATTGGTGAATGAATGAATGAATGAAAATAGCAGCAGAGTCAACAAAGGCTAAAATGTAAGGTACAGTTGGCTTCTTTGGGGGATTATGAAATTATTAAACCATTAACATGCTGTACAAGAAAAAAATTAAATAGCTAGCTATGTGATATTGGGCCATTATCACTGGGGTTTTTGATCAACCACAATGGTTTATTCACTAGCTTTAACTTTGAGAATTTCTTTGAATTGAAATAGACCATAAGTGAAGACTGAAAGACTGATATATTCATTTTATAATTGCTCTAATTGTTTTTATTTATTACTTAGCCCTCTCAGTGGGTATCAAATTTGAGGATACATTAAAAATGAAAGTGTTTAAAAATGCAGATTCTAAGGGTCTACCACAGAAATTGTGATTTAGTAGGCTATTGAAAATTATGAATTCAAAATGTTAGTAAGCTTTTCAAATGATTAGATGTAAGTTATATGTAAGCTTTAGAATATAGTTCCAGACATTTTTGTTTGTTTTTAAATGCCATTGTAATAATCCCTGGGCAAAATCAGAATCTGAAATGAATTATATAGTATAAAGAGGATTAGTTTTCAATGGATCTTAAATGTTTCTAGTATAAGTAATGGAGCCCAAAACATACTGTTAGGTAAATTAGTCTGATGATATTCTTTCACTTATTGCACCAGTCTCATATATTTACTGTTAAATTGGAAAAAGTTTTATATTAATCACTTCAGACTGCCATAACAAAATATAACATACCGTGTGGTTAAAAAAAGAATTTTATTTCTCATTTCTCACATCTGAACATAATATACCATAGGGAGAATTTTTTTTTATCATTTCTATTTGGGGTCCCATGGGCTTTCTGTACTTGAATGGCAGCATCTTTCTCAAGATTAGGGAAGTTTACAACTATTACATTATTGAATTTTTTCTATGCCTTTTTCCTTTGCTTCACTTTCAGGTATCAACCAAATATGAGTATTTGTTTAACAGTGGCACAAAGTCTTAACTTAAAAGGCTCCCTTCTTCCTTCATTCCTTCTTCATCTTTGTCTTAGTCTCCTCTTTTCATCTGACTTGATTATTTGAAAAGACCTGTATTCAAGTTCAGATATTCTATTATCTCCTTGACCCTGTGTGTTTCATTGAGATTTTTAAACGTCTTTTAAAATTTGACTTCTAGAGTTTTTCATTTGATTTTTAATTTTAATTAATTCTTCCTCAATAGCTCTATGTCTTTCTGGAATAACTCACTCAAATCATAAATTTTTTTTATGATTTCATTACTTGTTCATGTTCTCTTGAATTTTATTCTGCTTCCTCCTAACCCTCTTTATGATTTTTTTACCAGGAATTTTGTCACTCTCTTTTTTTTCAATGTCTTTTGAATGAGAGGAATTTTATTCCTCTGGAGGCATCATCTCAATTTGTTTTTTAGTACCTCTTGTGACCTTATTTTGAGATTTATCCATCTGGTGGATCTCTACCACTTTTATAAGGTAACTTTTACAGTAAATAACTTTCCTTGCAGGTGTGCAATGATAGGATGTTCATTATTGTTTATTCATAAGTATATTTGCAATCTTAGATCTTATGTAGAACTAACATTATCCACATTTTTGAGAAGAATCAAAAAATGGAACAAGAAATGAAAATAATCAATTTTTCACATATTAGTGCAACTGAATCTAAATTAAACATATTGCTTTAGTTATTATATGGAAAGTTGACTTTTTTCAAAAAGAGCTTCTGAAGTATGGCAAAAATATTTTTCTCATATTAAAAAATCCTTGATATTATCTGTTTATAATTTACTTATACAAGATTAAATACAAGGTAAAAATAACATTGATAGTTATGCCTTATATTTTCTACTGTGCAGATTATCTAACTTAAATATTTTAGATTTAGACAATAACTTAATCACTGTCAAATTTAAAGATTACATATGAATACCTATTCATAAAAAAGGTTGTAGTAATTTAGAATTACTGTATTTGTTAAAGCTTCCAGTTCTTCCAGTAGAATCAAACAAGGATCTGTTTCCCTCCAACAGATAATTTGTCATATTTTCCAATTTCTAAACATTCTGTCTTGGTACAAATGTCTTCTTTTGCCACCACAGAGATCCTTCTTTGATCTCTGTTGTAACATAAAAAAAGAACAATCTTTAAAGGCTGCAGAAACCTTGCCAAATTGCATATACAAATGCTAGTGCTTTTCACATCTTCAGATCATTTGATCATACTGGTCATTGGGAAGCAGACTCAGTGAAATATAGGCACAGTTCAGCATCATCCTGTGCCTACTTTTATATTATCTTTACTTGAAAAGTTAAAGCCAAAAGCTTTCCTGTAGTTAGATAATGATGTATAGGTAAAGTAGGATTTGCTTTAAGTTGTGATCAAAAATAGTGGCATTATAAATGATTGAATATTTTTCTCCACCTCAATGAGTTGAATGCTGCCAAAAATCAGTACATTCTTTCTTTGCTTGCTCAACATTCAACATCCATATTTCTCATTTATCATGTATTCCTTATTAATAAAAAACTAATATTTGAGAATTTACTATGTGCCAAGTATGATTCCTAATAATTTATATGGATTATCTTCCATAATGTGCACAACAATCAAATGCGTATTATCTACTTTTTTACAAGTATGAACTTGAGACCTAGAGAGTTCAATACCTATTCCAATTAGACAGTAAATTGTGAAATAGAAATGTACTCTAAAGCTATATTATTACAGAATCCTACTTTTAATGGCTACCCTATGCCACTCTTCAATTCATTGCCAAATCCTGTTATAATTTTTTTTGCTCTAAAAACTGCCCAAGTCTCATTACTTACTAAAGAGTTTAATATATTAATAACTCAATGAATGTTTTCATGAAATTTTTACTTTAATCCTGACAATTATTTGTGTTCATTGCAAAAGGAGGAGCAGAGTATAAGAAAAGTAAAGTGAAAGTTTCTCTTTCATATCACCAAAGCTTCAGAATTTTATTGCCTGGATTTCATGTTCTCCATCTAAATACTGTAGTAGTCTGCTTACTTCCAGTTCCATCTTTCCCTTATTTCATTATTCAAATTACATTAATATCTGTGAGTGCTAAATATATACTTGGAACTTTCAGAAATACTATCTCATTTATTTGTTTTACACAACACATACTCAACTGTGAAGTGTTACCAAACTGCTTAAAGATGTGGAAGTTGAGGCCTAGAGGTTATTACACAACTATAAAAATGGCAAAGTAGAGTTCCAACTGAAGTTTCCTGAATCTCAAAATCTATACTTTCTCAAATTTGAAAACTTACTTTGATAGAGTGTAAATTGAAATTAGAAATTGGAAAAACTATGGCCCTAAAAATAAGACTTACTAAGTGATTGTTGGTAATGAGAAAATGGCATTCCATAGCTCTCTTAGTTTAAGAAAATGAAAACACTTTGAGTGCTATACTAACTGAAGCAGGCAAGAATGTGGTAATATTAAAATGCAAAATAGATGGGAAAATCCCATGTAGCACAGCCAGCAAGACATGTCCTGCCCTGGGAAAAAAGCCCTTGGCCATTCTCTTTTTTTTTTTCTCCCAAGAAGCAAAACACAGAGCATCAATCATAATTGAACTCTGTGACATCCTGGACTCCTAACCTATGGAAAGTCTTCTTACACTGTGCCATTTGTGCCATTTCTCCCTGCCAGCCAGTCCCAAAGCTGCTTGCATGAATATGCATAATGAATAGATAAGGATCATGCACCACATGTGACTCCCCTACCAACATCTCGGGAGCATAATCTAGCACAGCTTCTGGGCAGACCAAACATTTGCAACAAAACTGAAAAGCATAAACAAGAACTGTAATCTAACACCAACAGCAGAGGTGGGAGTAGAATGCTGAACGTGCTCTGGAGAATGGGAATGGGGCAAGGAACTAAACTATCAGTGCCAAACTCTCAAGGAATGAAAAGCAACAAAGGCTGAGAGTGGGGATAGGAAGACAAGCCAACCTCCGAAAGTGGGGCAGGTCATGGATTGTCTCATGGGGCAGGGGCAGTATTCAAAACTGAATTGCCCCTTGCTGGGGGAAGAAGTGATGAAACAGTTGCAGCTATAGAGCAATGCAGCTGCTGCCTAGTGAAAACAACAACATCTCTGACCACCCTGCATGAACTGGAAGAGTTATCTCAGCTCTAAGTTGCAACTTGACCTGTGTACAGAAGGAACCAAATACTACTCACAAGCCAGTCACATGATGAGTCCACATCAGAGCTCCAGCTTGTACACCAATACCAGGATTGGACACCTAAGGAATAACTCCAGAACTTTTACCAAACAGAATGAATTTTTTGTTGTTCCTTTACCTGGTGGATTTTTTTTCTCAGTATTATTAACTTCACCATCACTATTTTCTTATCCTTATTCTTACCCCATTCACTTTCCTGCCTTTCTTCTGCTACAAATGATTGTTCTTCCTCCCAACTACTCTTTGTACCCATTTTCATCTATTCAATCCCCTAGTCATCAACTCCCCCTCCTATCCTTCCTCAACCTGTCACCACACTAACCCCTGCATACATACTCACAACTCACTGACTAGCCTCCTGTACCAACTGTACACAACCCCAGCTTCCTGCAATCCCTGACACACGCACCCTGAACTACAACAGAAATATGCCCAAACATGCACAAGGGTCACAAAAACAGTAGCCTCCGTATCTCTCCCCCTACCCAAACCTCCTTTTTCCTGCCCTGCCCTTTTTAGGGCCACCTTTACTAATTACCTAAATTTCAAAATCTAGCCTAATAACCATTACTCCCCCCAACTCCCACTGTTTATAGATATTATCACCAAGGGGTTTTCAAAACAACTGGCCTGGCACTGAACCTTTAAAATAGTTTTTGATAAATTATACCTCCTGGTAAGAAACAGAAAGAGCACATCAACCTAGCTAACAAACAAGTGAGTAACAACACAAAAATTAAATCAAGGAGGAAAAAAAACAATTAAAATCACCAAGTAATCTATCAAGAATAAAGTTGCACAGCACCAAATGGAGCAACGGGAAAAAGAAGAAGGGATGGAAACCATACTCCTCAAAAAAATAATTCAAAATACACCAAAAAGAAATAACAATTATCAAACTATATGGACCCAATGTCAGTGCACCCAATTCATCAAACCTACACTAAAGGACTGAAAAACACATATAGACTCAAACACAATGGTAGTGGAAGATTATAATACCCCCTATCACTAATAGGTCATCCAAATAAAAATTCAATAAAAATTTCAATAAAGAAATTCTACAACTAAATCACACCATAGATCAAATGGACCTAGCTGATGTCTACAGAATAGTTCATCCAATATCTACACAATATACATTCTTCTGCAGCCCATGGAATTTTCTCCAAAATTGATCATATCTTAGGGCACAAAGAAAGCCTCAGCAAATAGAAGAAAATAGAAATAATCCCCTGCATTTCTATTTGATTACAATGCATTAAAACTAGAACTCAACAACAAAAACACCACCAGAAAATATGCAAATAATTGGAAGCTGAACAACATATTACTCAACGATCAGTGGTCATTGATGAAATAAAAGAGGGAATTAAAAGGTTCCTGGAAGTTAATAAGAATGAAAACACCACCTATCACAGCCTAAACAGATCTATAACATGAAGTAAAATTGAAACAGCAATAAAGACTCCCCCAAAAAGGAAAATTCTGGGACCTGATGGATTCTCTGCTGAATTGTATCAAATGTTAAGAACAATTAACACGAACTCTCCTTAAATTTTCCATGAAATAGAAAGCTATATATGACAAACATATAGCCAATATCATACTAATGGAGAAAAACTGAAACCATTTCCCCTAAAATCACGAATGAGACAAGGGTACTCACTCACCCCACTCCTATTCAAGATTGTCCTGGAATTCCTAGCCAGAGCAATAAGGCAAGAAGAAGAAATAAAAGGAATACAAATATGTAAAGAAAGTGTCAAAGCATACTTATTTTCAGACGACATGATTCTATACCTCAAAGAGCCAAAAAACTCTACCCAAAAACTCCTACACACCATAAACAGCTTCAGCAATATAGCAGCATACAACGTCAACCTACAAAAATGAGTAACCTTTCTATACACCAACATGAACACATTGTGAAACAATATAGGAAAACAATTCCATTTACAATAGTCTTTAAAAAAATCAAATACCTAGGAATAAACTTAACACAGGATTTGAATGACCTCTACAAAAAGAACTATAAACCACTGAAGAAAGAGACCAAAGAAGACTACAGAAGGTGGAAAGTTCTCCCATGCTCATGGATTGGCAGACTCAACATAGTAAAAATGGCTATACTACCAAAAGCAATATACATGTTCAATACAATTCCCATCAAAATGCCAATGACATTCATCACAGAGATTGAAAAATCTACCCTACAGTTCATATGGAAACACAAGAGATCCAAATAGCCAAGGCAATATTGAGCAAAAAGAGCAATGCTGGAGATACCACAATACCAAACTTGAAACTATACTACAGAGAGATAGCCATAAAACCATCATGGTACTGGCACAAAAGTAGATGGGAATACCAGTTAAAGAGAATAGAGGACCTGGATATGAATCCACCCAGCTATGCCCACTTTATTTTTGACAAAGTCACCAAAAACACATGATGAAGAATAGACAGCACTTCAATAAATGTTGCTGGGAAAAGTGGTTATATGCCTGCAGAAAACTTAAACTAGATCCTTGCCTATCACCCTATACTAGTGTCAACTCAAAGTGGATTAAGGACCTTAATATCAGACCAGAAACTCTGAAGTTACTAGAGGAAAGAGCAAGGAATACTCTGGAAGCAATAGGTATAGGCAAGGACTTCCTCAGTAGAACTCCAGCAATTCAGCAACTAAGAGAAAGGATGGACAAATGGGACTACATGAAATTAAAATGCTTCTGCACAACAAAAGAAATGGTCTGTAAACTGAGGACACAGCCCACATAGTGGAAGAAAATATTTGCTGGCTATACATCATACACAATGGACTGATAACCAGAATATAAAGGGAGCTCAAAAACTACAATCCCCCCAAATCAACAAACCAGTAAAGAAGTGGGCAACTGAACTGAACAGAACTTTTTCAAAGGAAGAAGTCCAAATGGTCAAAAAACACATGACAAAATGCTAACCATCCCTGGCCATAAAGGAAATGTAAATTAAAACCTCACTAAGATTTCACCTCAGTCCTGTTAGAATATCTGTGATCAAAAACACTGCCAACAACAAATGTTGGCAAGGATGCAAAGGAAAAGGAACCCTCCTATGCTGCTGGTGGGAATGTAAGCTAGTACAACCATTTTGGAAGACAATATGGAGGCTTCTTAAAAAAACTAATCATAGATCTGCCATATGATCCAGCAATACCACTCCTAGGGATAGACCCAAAAGAATGTGAGTCAGATTATTCCAAAGGCATCAGTACACCCATGTTTATGGCAGCACTATTCACAATAGCCAAGTTATGGAAACAGACAAGATGCCCCACTACTGAAAACTGGATTAAGAAAATGGGGTATTTATACACAATGGAATTTTACTCAGTCATGAAGAATGAAATCTTATCATTCGCAAGTAAATGAATAGAAATGGAGAGCATCATCCTGAGCGAAGTTAGTCAAGCTCAGACAGCCAAAAGTCACATGTTCTCCCTCATATGCGGACTTCAGACATAAAACAAGTGCAGTAATTATATTGTACATGGGTCACACACTAAGTGGAGAACATGAGTGGAACTAATAGGGAAAGGGAAGGAAACCACAAACTTGAATGCGGGTGATGTGCTTACTTACAATAGAGGAGCGAATAATGTAATCTTAAACTGGCAGAGGCTGCTATGGGAAGGGGACTAGGAAGTAGTGAAGAGGTCTGGCAGAGATGAACCAATGTGGGTTGCAATACACATGTGCATGGAAGGAACACTAGGAATCTCTCTGTATATCTGTCTTTATCTCTCTGTATAGATGTCTTATTTTCTTATTATCTCTTATGTTTTCTCTTCAACAAAATTGGAGAACAGTAGGGTAGAACAGGTTCTGCTCAGAAAGAGGGGGCAGGGAAGAGGTAGTCCAAACAATGTATACACAGGTGAGTAAATGTAGAAACGTTAAAATAAAAAAAAAATTAAAGAAAAACTAATGATAACAAATGCAAAATAGATTTAAAAAGCAGTAGTTTATTTCTTGTTTACCTGACTGTTCAAGGACGTTCCAGATTAGTTTTTCTAAGTAAATTTACGTTATGTAGAAAATTGGCCTGAAGAAACCGATTACTTATACTTACTTGTCATTATAGAGAGCTACTAGTATAATAAAAATTGTTGGCTGGGCAACTTTTATCTAGATACAATTGATATTAAAAGTATAAAATTTGATATAGTTGGAAAGATATTTACCCTATGAAGTTATTAGTTAATATTGATATCTACAATGATTGAAAATGGACTACATGTTTGATCATATATTTCTTATTGTCAGATACAGACCAATTAGGCAATATACATTTAAATGAGTACCCTTGGCATCTGTAGACATTTTATTATTTAATCATGCATTATTATTATTAATTCAATGTTTATTATTATTTTGTTGAGATGGTTAAATGAACACATGCTACCAAAAAAAACCAACATTATAAATTCTCATTTTTACCGCCTGCAAAAGGCTTTAATAACCATTTACTTAATATTATTCTTAAATGAAAAAATAAATAGAATTGTACTTTAGAGTAGTTTACTGTCCATTAGAGAAGAATACAATAATTTACTTTTCCCACAATAATCAAAAGCAAATGTAAAGAGTTAAATATTTTCATTGAAGTCTTTAGCTTCCAGACCATCAGAAGGGAAAGATAAGTTTAGTAAGCAATGAAGGAATGAAGATGAATTTATCTTTGTAAATTGATGTTATCTTACTTAGAAAAGTCACCACAAAAGATAGTAGCTTAGAAATCATTTTTAGTCTTCTCTATTCTGACTCCAAAGACTGAGAAAACACAGAAATGAAGCAGAAATGTCAGGTTTTGTTTGGCAGGCTGTCCAAAATAAAATAATGGTTATTTTTATGCTTCTATAAAAACCTTAAAGAGATTTAGTGATAATTTTAACTGTGAAATAAATTTGGTATTTGGATAATTTATACACTTTCACCATATTTAAATAATGTGGAATAAAGAATGAACTTTCAACCAATGCTTCATTCTCTGTTACACAAATATCACTATATTATTTTTACTTCCCCCTCAAAGTTAATGAATTGACAAGCATATTGACTATACCAGTTGGAAATGCATAAAGAATATGTCATGTCTGTTTATCTATGTGCAACTTGTCATTGTTTGCTATCACATTAGAGGTTTAGATTGTAAAAAGCACATTTACTGTAAAGGAACAGAGTATCAAGTTCTTCGTTTCTCTATATATTTCTCAGCCACTTAAAGGGACTTGAAATCACCGCTTTCATTGTTTATATACAAAGTGCTTAAACTTTCTTTCCAAAAGTATAAATGTCCAATGACTTGTTAAAAATTTCTATTTTTTGATCCAAATTAGTACATACTTGTGTCTTCCTTTTTTAAAGTTTTAGATATTTTATATATTTCACTTGAAAAGCAAACTATGTATTTATGATATCCAACATGATGCTTTTGTGTTTGTGTACTATAAGGCATGACTTTAATGAATGACTAAATCAAGTAAGTTGACATATTACCTACCATATATATTGTCATTCCTTGATGTGACTATGTTGAAAGTCTACTCTTAGTAGTTTTTGTGTATGGTGTATGCATTGTTATTAACTATAATCACCATATTGTCCATTAAATCCAATCTTTTTCCTAACATCTGACTGAAATTTTGTATCCTTTGATAACATCTCCCCATCCACTGCCTCCAGTTTCTGGTAGCCACTTTTCTTCTCTCAGTAGTATAATAATAAGTATTTGAATATTTTAGAGTCCAAAAATATGTGAGATCAGGTAAAATATTTTTCTTTTGGTGCCTGGTTTATCTTATTTAACATAATGGTCTCTGTGTTCATCCACATCACAAATTCATAAGAAGAGAAACTTCCTTATTTCTAAAGTTGAATAATACTCCATGTGTATGTATACTAGTCCTCTCTTTTCTGTGGGAATACATTCCAAGACCCATAGTGGATGAAATAAACCAAAAATGATACTGAACTCTGTAATTTGATGCCTTTTCTGTCTTAACTAAGCACTTATCACATACTATGTCCATAGTTTGTGCAGACTGAGATGTGATATCAAAAGAAGCATGATTTCATTTTCCTTCCTCACAATTTCTTGGTAGAAACATCCTTCTTACTTTAGATCAGTGAAACCTCTACATACATTGCTTTTCTTTTTTTAATTATTTGATATTTACCCTTACACTTAAAGGAAGTACTTCATGGTTTCTCTTCAGCATATTAGAATTGCATGCATAAATTCTCTTGTGCTTTGAGTCCATTTTCAAGAAAAATAGGGATTAACTTAACACAAGAACTGCAATATTGAATCTGATCATTGTGATGGTCTCTGTAACAATAGGTAGATAGCATATAAAATGTGGATATATGAAACAAAGGCCTGATTCACATATGGGTTGAAATTCATCACAATTCTCAAAATGTTGTATAATTTAAAACGTATGATTTATTCCTGGCATTTTCCATTTAATATTTTTGGACTGTGGTTGACTTTAAGTAAATGAAACCAGAGAAATTGAAACAGTGGTTTAGTGGATACTATTGAATTAAGTGGTGAAGCTTTGGAGGAAGTGATCAGACTATGGGATTTCTTACTCTTATGAATGTATTAGTATATTGAAAAAATTGCTACCGACATCTGGCTTATGCCTTCCAACTTTCTCTTCTGCTGGACCACTATTTGAGGGCACAGCATTCTTCCTTTTCCCTTCTGTATATCCTGCAATGTGTTGGCATAGTGCTGATCACCTTCCAGAAGATGCAGCAACAAGAAAACATTGGAAGCACAGACAAAACATGCCTGTGCTGGATTTCCCAGCAAGGAAATAATTAATGTCCACTTTTTATAAATGCCCCGTGTCGAGTATTTATTTTGTTGTAGTAACAGAGGTTAAGACAAAAATGTCTAAAAAATGAAATAGTTTTAGAATTACAGAAAAGTTATGATAATATATCTGGCTCATGTCTCATATTTTCACTGTACTTTATGACTTGCACTGTTTTCTTAAATTAATGTTTCATTATTTGTTGTGTTCCCTTGAAAAAATTTCCAGATACTTTGTTCACATATTTTTAATATATTTGCTTTGTTTTGAAGCTCCTTGTGATACTGGAAGTACAAGTGGATCTCATGTTGATTTTGAATTTATCCTGATTGATTATGTAGGAAATAGAATGAATAACATTTCCTTTGTAAGCTATTCAACCATCTAAATAATTACTGAAACATTTTTCATATTTTCTTATGTGATTTTAAATTCTTTTATTACAATTTAAAGTTCCACATTCATTGTATCTATTTCTAGAATTTTTCCATTGCTTTACATCATTGTGTCTATTAAGAAAAATGTAAAATATTTCAATTATATGACCTTTATAGATTACTTTAGTATCAAATATGGCTACTCCAACCATTTCTATAATTGTTTTTCTCTAACTAGTTTAATAAATTTGTTCTTCTAAGTGACTTTATTATAAAGTCTTCTAATTTGACTAAGGGAAAAAGAACCAGATGCTAAATTTGTTATGATTACTAAAATGTATAAGTTAATCTAAAATGAAAGAGTTATTTATTAGTCTTCTTTCCTCAGACTATATACTATTGTTTTCTGCTTTCAGGTCCACTTGGGCATGCTTGAATAATGCTTCATATATTCCTCATGCAGGCTATCTTAATTGTTTTGTGTTATTATAAGAAAATATGAGGAACAGTTTTTGTAAGTAAAGAGATTTGGCTCACAGTTCTGGCAGTTCAAGACTGGCATCTATTTGACTCTAGTGAGGACCCCATGTCAGATGTCATCACAATGGTGGAGATTTGTATGGTAGATGCAAGTGCAATAGGGAGTGAGGGGAAGTGCCATACTTGGTTATAGCAACTCATTCTCATGAGAATTATATTACATACTTTTGAAAATGGTACCTCATAATTTAATTAATCTCTAGTAGGCCCTACCTCTTACAAGTTCTATCACCTCAACACAGCCATACTCGTGGCCAAACTTATAGCACATAAACCTCTAAGAAACAAATCATATCCAAATTCCCTTCTTATGTTTATGCCCAATTTTAAAAAAAATACTTTTTGGATTAGTTCTAAGCTTACTGAAAATATGTGAAGGTAATATATGTATTCTCATATCCCATATATCAAGTCTTCTCTATTATTATCAGACTTGTATATTTGCCACAATCAATAAATACTAACATATACATATTAATAATAAAATTAATTTATTGAAATTTTATTAGTTTTTTTCTATTATTGTTTTTCCTGTTCTAGGAGCTCATCTAGATGCCACCTTACATTAACTCACTGGATCTCCTTAAACTCCTCTTGGCTATCACAATTCATTATATTTTTCTTCTTTTTGTTTAACCTTGACAATGTTCAGGAGAATTCCTAAAGTAGTTAGTAGAATGTTACTAAATTGGAATTTGCCTGTTTTTCTTGTAATTAAACTAGGGTTATGTATTTTTTGTGGGGGGTACAAATAAAATGGCATTTTCATCACATCATGACCAGTTATTGTTGCTGATGATAAATTTGAAATACTAAAACACAGCTGTGCTAACATTCATTAGGCTACTTTACTGTGAAGTTACTTTTATACATTATCTATTGTGAATGTTAGGAAAGGAAGTCAATACATGCATTCCATACTTAAGAAGTGGATGTTTATGTTTTCCCTCCCTTGGCAAAATATAATCTCCATAAATTATTTGGAAATAATTTGCATAGAAGATTTGTTCCTTATTCCTCATTAATTTATTCAATCATTTATTTATATCAGTATAGACTCTGGGATATTTATTTTAATCTTTGAATTATAATACTATACTACTTTAGTTACTTGACCTCTTCCACTTTTGGCCATTGGGAGTTTATTCAGTTGGCCCTGGTGTCTCATTGACATATTTATATCAGTATAGGCTTCATGTTCAGTTTTAATTACTAAACACTGTCTTACTTTCTACCACTAAAAGATGCTCTAAATTCATCATGTATATTTAATTGTTCCAGTTCTAGAATTAGCCATTATACATAATTTATAGTTTTTATTATTATTTTAATTTACTTTATTTATAGATAACAGTTGTACATGTTTTGGGGTAAGTAGAGCATTCTTTTTCTCCATCTCTTAAAATTAGCCTTCATTCTCAATAATAGTATCCGTGAATAAAATTGAAGACCAGTTTTAAGAGATGAAGGAAGAGAACACTCCAGATATTATTAATTGTAATTAATTGTATTATTTTGCTTGATGCAGTAATTCTTTGTGGGCTCCTTGAGTCTTTATGAACGCAAAAGCCAAGTCACTTAACAATTTAATTTAGATTACCTTTCCCAATTTTTAGGCTTACAGTAGTTCCCACTTGTCTAATTGCACTGACTAATACTCTCAACAGGGAAGTCTATATTCTTTTCCTATTAACTTAGGTGATATTTCCTCTGCGTTTGTACTCTTAAATAGTATATCCCAAAAACTGGTTCCATTATTTAAGTCTGTGTTTATAGATTCCATTTGCTGTTAGACTTCATCTAAATACCCTATTTAAAATTTCATTCATTTGCACCTCCAACTGGATATTAGACCTTGTAATCTCCAACATTGCTCTATTTATTTCCACAGTGCTAATGCATTTCCAGTGTACCACATAGTGTAACTATTTGTTGCCTATTGTGTGCCTCCACTGATGAGATACATGTTTGTCTTCTTTAATGATCATGTGCATTGGTTAGAACAGTGTCTGAGACACAATACTTGCACAATAAATATTTTATAATAAGAGTATGAAAATTCTTCTATTCAATCTTCATAGTATTACATTTTTCGCTTTATTTTAGCGCTGCAATGTATTTTTTAGTTGCATCACACACATTATCCTCGTGTTTCATCATCAGAAGAATAAAGATTCTGTCTCACCCATATTTTTAATCTGTTCTTAGGTTTAAGAAAAGTGTTTTATGTTTAGCAGACATTCAAACTGCAGTAACAAAATAAATTTTAAAAAAACAAATTTTGTGGTCATTAAATTTGTATTTGTAGACCTAGATCAATTACAATATTGAGTGTATTTTGCAACATCACCTGGTAATACAAATGATACTCTTGGAAATCAACTCTCTATCTTCTTGACCTATTAATGTACTCTATATCCTTGACACCCAGTTTTAAGCCCTTCTTTCTATCCTTTGAATACTAAACTAATACAAATTCAGGGAATATTTTTCTTACTGTCCAAAAATATTTTGCTTTATTTTCTTTTTCATTTATGTGAGTAAGTTGTACATTTTAGTAGAGTTTTAAGCCAGTTTATTAAAGCCAATAATAATTTTATTTCCCTTTCACTTCTACTTGTGTTCTCCACCAGTGCCTTCATTGGAAAGAAGCATTTCTTTATATGTTGTACTTATTCTTGCTTAGGGTTTTGAATAAATAATATGTATTGAACATTGTGTGCCAGGAGAGATAAGCTGATGACCACAAAAATGTTATGGTATTTTGTCTCATGAAATGGGGAAGATGAAATTTATCAAAGAATTATACAAACATAAAATTATTACCTTGAGAAGTATGAAGGGAAATGCATGATAAACAAGACTTGGTAAGTGAAGTAAGAGCTTTTCTGAAGAACTTGGTCATGCAACTGAAATCTCAAAGAAGAGTAGAGTAGCCCTAAAATAGCTAAAGGGTAGTACATCTAGGTGAGAAGTAGATTTTCAGCATGTGAGAAGTCCTGTGGTAAAAGGAAACAGGACTGTTGGATGAATCAGAGGAAGGTCGATATGGGATAGGGTGCATTCCAGACAGCTGGGGAGGAGGCTCTGAAGAGGAGGGATTGTGATCATATCTTCCTGGGCTGAGAGGGGGTGGTGGTGGAGACCCTGACTTATTTTTCCCTTCAATAATAGTGAAAAGTTATTGATATAATTAAGAAGGGAATTAAAGGCAGAGAGTCCATTTAAAATGATATAATTTGTTTTTGGCTTATTTTCTCAGTTCAAGTTAATACTTGTTAGAAAATTTATTACAGCAGTTCCTGTTACTACATACGTTAAGTGATATTTTGACACATGCATACAGTGTATAATATTCAAACCCAAGCTTCCACCTTCCCAACCGCTAGCAATCAATACTCTATGTTCAAGTTGACTGTTTTCAGCTTCAACATATGATTGAGAACAAGTGGTAAATGGTCTTTCATGTCCGACTTATTTCACTTAATATATTATCCTCTAGATCCATTAATTTTGCTGCAAATGTCAAGATTTCATTCTTCTTTATGGATAAATAATATTTCATAGTGAATAAATATAAACAATAAAAATAAATATGAACAATAAATATAAATAATAAATGAATAAACAATAAAAAACATTTTTATTGTTGTGCTCAGTGAGTGTATATTGCAGCATCCACAAAAGTTCTTACAATATAACAAATATATCATAATCAAATTCACCCCCTCCACCATTCTCATTTATCACCAACTCCCCTCATCCCTGGAATAGTTTCAACAGGTCTCATTTTTCCACTTACATTCATGTGTACACAGTATTTGCACTACATTTACCCTTGTATACTCCTTTCCTACCTTCTCCCCCACCCACCAGAACCTACACCTCCAGGCAGGACCTGCTCCACCTTCCTGTTCTCCAATTTTATAAAGAAAAAGAAAAAAATGTGTTTTTATTTAAGATAGCTACACATGGTGTTTCCTTGTAGCAGTTCCATATACATTTGTGAATTTGTTCATCTCCTTTATTTTTCTTCTTTCTCCCTTAGTCCCTTTCATATAGTGGTTTCAACAGGTTTAAAAATTCTATATTCAATCTTAACTTCCTCTTTTTATCCTGCTTTCTCATATGTGACCTCCCCTAAGCCTGACCTGTTTTTCACACTACTGCTGTATTTGTATTAAGTCTATATTGTACACATGACAGAAAACATTCAGCTTTTAGTCTTCTGAACCTTGCTAACTTCACTTAACGATAATGTTCTCCAGTTCCATCCATTCACCTGCAAACAACAATAGTTCATTCTTCTCTCTTTCTAAATAAAATTCCTTTGTACCACATTGTTTTAGTTCATTCATCAGTTATGGGGAATCTTAGCTGTTTTCATAGCTTAGCTATTGTGAATAATGCTGCAATAAACATGTGTATGCAGGTGCTTCTATTGTAAGCTGACTTATATTCCTTTGAGTATATCCCTTGGAGTGCAAATGCTGGATCACATGGCAGTTCTATTTTTAGTTTTTTGATGAATCTCCATACAGTTTTTAATAGCAGTTGTACTAATTTACTTCCCATCAGCAGTGTATGAGGGTTCCTTTTTCTTCATATCCTCACCAACACTTTTCGTTTGTGTTCTTGATGGTAACCACTCTGATAAGAGTAAGGGGGAATCGTTAAGTGATTTCGATTTGTGTTTCCTTTAGGGCAAGGGTTGGTGAGCATTCTTCATATGTTTTTTTGGCCATTTGGGCTTTTTCCTTTGAGAAAGCTCTGTTCAGTTCATTGGCCCGTTTCTTCATTGGGTCATTAATTTTTAGGAGTTTAGTTTTTTGAGTTCCTTGCTTATTCTGGTTATTAATCCCTTGTCAGATGGATAACTGGCTAATATTTTCTCCTATTCTTTGAATGCCTCTCAATTTAGTGAACATTTCTTGTTGTGCAGAAGCTTTTTAATTTTATGTAGTTCCATTTATCAATCTTTTAATTTCTGAGCCATTTGAGTTCTATTTAGGAGGTCACTGCCCATGCCTATTAATTCCAATTTATTCCCTGCTCTTTCCTGCACTAAATTCAAATTATTAAGTCTTTTATTAAGGTCCTAAGTCCACTTTGAGTTGATACTTGTACTTAGTGAAAGATACGGATCAAGTTTGAGTTTTCCACATGCAGATATCTAATTCTCCCAGCAACTGTTATTCAAGAGGCTGTCTTTTCCCCAACTGTATGTTTTTGACAAAAATCAGGTGGGTGTAGCTGGGTGGTTTTATATATGGGTCCTCTATTATGTTACACTGGTCTTCATATCTGTTTTTGTGGCAGTACCATGCTGTTTTTATTGCTATGGCTCTGTAGTATAGTTTGAAGTCAGGTATTGTGATATCTCCAAGTGTTGCTCTTTTTGCTCAATATTGCCTTGGCTATTTATGGTCTTTTGTGCTTCCAAATGAATTTTAGGATTGATTTTTCAATCTCTGTGATGAATGTCAATGGAATTTTTATGGGAGTTATATTAAACATATAGATGGCTTTTAGTACCTACACCCATTTTCACAAAATTGATTCCACCAATCCATGAGTATGGGAGGTCTTTACAGCTTTTGTAGTCTTGTTCAACTTTTTTCTTCAATGGTTTATAGTTTACTTGCAGAGGTCTTTCACATCCTTTGTTAAGTTTATTCCTAGGTATTTTCTTTTATTAAGGCTACTGTAAATGGAGTTCATTGTTCCTGTATAAAAAGGCTACTGATTTTTGTAAATTGATTTTTGTATACTGCTACTGTTCTGAAGTTGTTTATGGTGTCTACGAGTTGGGTCTTTTACATGTAAGATCATGTCGTCTCCAAATAGGGATATTTTGACTACTTCCCTTCCAATTCTTATTCTGTTTAATTTTTCTTCCTGTCGTATTGTTCTTGCTAGGAATTTCAAGACTATGTTAAATAAGAATGAAGAGAGTGGACACACTTGCTTCATTCTTGACTTCAGTTTTTCCCCATTTAGTATGATGTTGGCTAAAGGCTTGTCATCTACAGCCTTTATTGTATTGAATTACATTCCTTCTATTCCTAGTTTCATCAGAGTTTTAATCATGACAGGATATTGAATTTTATCAAAGATTTTTTTTGCATCTATTGAGATAATCATGTGGATTTTGTCTTTGTTTCTATTAATGTGCTGTATTATAATTAATGATTTGCATATGTTGAACCATTCCTGCATTCCTGAGATGAAACCCACTTGGTAATGGTGCGTGATCTTTTCTTTTTTTTTTTTTATTATTCATATGTGTATACAAGGCTTGGTTCATTTCTCCCCCTTGCCCCCACCCCCTCCCTTACCACCACTCCATCCCCTCCCTCTCCCCCCCAATACCCAGCAGAAACTATTTTGCCCTTATTTCTAATTTTGCTGTAGAGAGAGTATAAGCAATAATAGGAAGGAACAAGGGTTTTTGCTAGTTGAGATAAGGATAGCTACACAGGGCATTGACTCACATTGATTTCCTGTGCGTGGGTGTTACCTTCTAGGTTAATTCTTTTTGATCTAACCTTTTCTCTAGTACCTGTTCCCCTTTTCCTATTGGCCTCAGTGGCTTTAAGGTATCTGCTTTAGTTTCTCTGCGTTGAGGGCAACAAATGCTAGCTAGTTTTTTAGGTGTCTTACCTATCCTCACCCCTTCCTTGTGTGCTCTCACTTTTATCATGTGTTCATAGTCCAATACCCTTGTTGTGCTTGCCCTTGATCTAATGTCCACATATGAGGGAGAACATAAGATTTTTGGTCTTTTGGGCCAGGCTAACCTCACTCAGAATGATGTTATCCAATTCCATCCATTTACCAGCGAATGATAACATTTCGTTCTTCTTCATGGCTGCATAAAATTCCATTGTGTATAGATACCACATTTTCTTAATCCATTCGTCAGTGCTGGGGCATCTTGGCTGTTTCCATAACTTGGCTATTGTGAATAGTGCCACAATAAACATGGGTGTGCAGGTGCCTCTGGAGTAACAGTGTTTTGGGTATATCCCCAAGAGTGGTATTGCTGGATCAAATGGTAGATCGATGTCCAGATTTTTAAGTAGCCTCCAAATTTTTTTCCAGAGTGGTTGTACTAGTCTACATTCCCACCAACAGTGTAAGAGGGTTCCTTTTTCCCCGCATCCTCGCCAACACCTGTTGTTGGTGGTGTTGCTGATGATGGCTATTCTAACAGGGTGAGGTGGAATCTTAGCGTGGTTTTAATTTGCATTTCCTTTATTGCTAGAGATGGTGAGCATTTTTTCATGTGTTTTCTGGCCATTTGAATTTCTTCTTTTGAGAAAGTTCTGTTTAGTTCACGTGCCCATTTCTTTATTGGTTCATTAGTTTTGGGAGAATTTAGTTTTTTAAGTTCCCTGTATATTCTGGTTATCAGTCCTTTGTCTGATGTATAGTTGGCAAATATTTTCTCCCACTCTGTGGGTGTTCTCTTCAGTTTAGAGACCATTTCTTTTGATGAACAGAAGCTTTTTAGTTTTATGAGGTCCCATTTATCTATGCTATCTCTTAGTTGCTGTGCTGCTGGGGTTTCATTGAGAAATTTCTTACCTATACCTACTAACTCCAGAGTATTTCCTACTCTTTCTTGTATCAACTTAAGAGTTTGGGGTCTGATATTAAGATCCTTGATCCATTTTGAGTTAATCTTGGTATAGGGTGATATACATGGATCTAGTTTCAGTTTTTTCAGACTGCTAACCAGTTTTCCCAGCAGTTTTTGTTGAAGAGGCTGCAATTTCTCCATCGTATATTTTTAGCTCCTTTGTCAAAGATAAGTTAGTTATAGTTGTGTGGCTTCATATCTGGGTCCTCTATTCTGTTCCACTGGTCTTCATGTCTGTTTTTGTGCCAGTACCATGCTGTTTTTATTGTTATTGCTTTGTAATATAGTTTGAAGTCAGGTATTGTGATACCTCCTGCATTGTTCCTTTGATTGAGTATTGCCTTGGCTATTCATGGCCTCTTGTGTTTCCATATAAATTTAACAGTAGATTTTTCAATCTCTTTAATGAATGTCATTGGAATTTTGGTGGGAATTGCATTAAACAAGTAGATTACTTTTCGGAGTATAGACATTTTTACTATGTTGATTCTACTAATCCATGAGCACGGGAGATATCTCCACTTTCTATAGTCTTCCTCAATCTCTCTTCAGAAGTATATAGTTTAACTTGTAGAGGTCTTTCACATCTTTTGTTAGGTTTACACCTAGGTATTTGATTTTGTTTGAGGCTATTGTAAATGGAATTGTTTTCATACATTCTTTTTCAGTTTGCTTGTTGTTAGTGTATAGAAATGCTAATGATTTTTCTATGTTGATTTTATATCCTGCCACCTTGCTATAGCTATTGATGATGTCTAGAAGCTTCTGAGTAGAGTTTTTTGGGTCTTTAAGGTATAGGATCATGTCGTCTGCAAATAGGGATATTTTGACAGTTTCTTTACCTATTTGTATTCCTTTTATTCTTTCTTCTTGCCTAATTGCTCTGGCTAGGAATTCCAGTACTATGTTGAATAGGAGTGGAGATAGTGGGCATCTTTGTCTGGTTCCTGATTTTAGAAGGAATGGTTTTAGTTTTTCTCCGTTAAGTATAATGCTGGCTGTAGGTTTGTCATATATAGCTTTTATAATGTTGAGGAACTTTCCTTCTATTCCTAGTTTTCTTAGAGCTTTTATCATGAAATGATGTTGGATCTTATCAAAGGCTTTTTCTGCATCTATTGAGATGATCAAGTGGTTTTTGTCTTTGCTTCTGTTAATGTGGTTTATTACGTTCATTGATTTTTGTATGTTGAACCACCCCTGCATCCCTGGGATGAAGCCTACTTTGTCGTGGTGAATAATCTTTTTGATGTGTTGCTGAATTCGGTTTCCCATTATTTTGTTGAGGAGTTTTGCATCAATGTTCATTAAGGAGATTGGCCTATAGTTCTCCTTTTTGGAGGTGTCTTTGCCTGGTTTTGGCATAAGTGTAATACTGGCTTCATAAAATGTGTTTGGCAGTTTTCCTTCCCTTTCTTTTCTTGGAACAGTGTAAGGAGGGTTGGTATCAGTTCTTGTTTAAAGGTCTGATAGAATTCAGCAGAGAATCCATCAGGTCCTGGACTTTTCTTTTTGGGGAGACTCTTGATTGCTGCTTCAATTTCATTTTGTGTTATGGGTCTATTCAGGTGATTAATTTCCTCTTGGTTCAGTTTTGGATGATCATATGTATCTAGAAATCTGTCCATTTCTTTTAGATTTTCAAATTTATTTGAATATAGGTTCTCAAAGTAGTCTCTGATGATTTCCTGGACTTCCATGGTGTTTGTTGTTATCTCCCCTTTTGCATTCCTAATTCTACTAATTTGGGTTTTTTCTCTCCTCATTTTAGTCAGGTTTGCCAGAGGTCTATTGATCTTGTTTATTTTTTCAAAGAAACAACTTTTTCTTTCATTAATTCTTTGTATGGTTTTTTTGGTTTCTATTTCGTTGATTTCAGCTCATATTATTATTATTTCTCTCCTTCTATTTGTTTTGGGATTTGCTTGTTCTTGTTTTTCTAGGAGTTTGAGATGTATCATTAGGTCATTGATGTGCGATCTTTCAATCTTTTTAATATATGCACTCATGGCTATAAACTTTCCTCTCAAGACTGCCTTAGCTGTGTCCCATAGGTTCCGGTAGGTTATGTTTTCATTTTCATTGACTTCCAGTAACTTTTTAATTTCCTCTTTTATTGCATCGATGATCCACTCTTCATTAAGTAATGAGTTATTTAGTTTCCAGCTGTTTGCATGTTTTTTGTCTTTACTTTTGTTGTTGAGTTCTACTTTTACTGCATTGTGGTCAGATAGTATGCACGGTATTATTTCTATTTTCTTATATTTGCTGAGGCTTGCTTTGTGCCCTAGGATATGATCTATTTTGGAGAAGGTTCCATGGGCTGCTGAGAAGAATGTATATTGTGTAGAAGTTGGATGAAATGTTCTGTAGACATCTACTAGGTCCCCTTGATCTATTGCATATTTTAGATCTTGGATTTCTTTATTGAGTTTTTGTTTGGATGACCTATCTATTGATGATAATGGAGTGTTAAAGTCTCCCACAACCACTGTGTTGGCGTTTATATATGCTTTTAGGTCTTTCATGGTATGTTTGATGAAATTGGGTGCGTTGACATTGGGTGCGTACAGATTGATGATTATTATTTCCTTTTGGTCTATTTCCCCTTTTATTAGTATGGAATGTCCTTCTTTATCTCATTTGATGAATGTAGGCTTGAAGTCTACTTTGTCAGAGATAAGTATTGCTACTCCTGCCTGTTTTCGGGGGCCATTGGCTTGGTAAATCTTCTTCCAGCCTTTCATCCTAAGTATATGCTTATTTCTGTCAGTGAGATGAGTCTCCTGTAAGCAACAAATTTTTGGATCTTCTTTTTTAATCCATTTTGTCAAACGGTGTCTTTTGATGGGTAAATTAAGTCCATTAACATTAAGCGTTCGTACTGATAGGTATGTGGTGATTCCTGCCATTTAATTGTCTTCGTTGTTTGAAGGTTTGATTGTGTGTACCTAACTTGATGTTACTCTCTACTGTCTTGCTTTTTCTTATCCTGTGGTTTGGTGCTGCCTGCCTTTTCATGGTTAAGTTGGGTGTCACTTTCTGTGTGCAGGATCCCTTGCAGAATCTTTTGTAATGGTGGCTTTGTGGTCACATATTGTTTTAGTTTCTGCTTATCATGGAAGACTTTTATTGCTCCATCTATTTTGAATGATAGCTTTGCTGGGTAGAGTATCCTGGTGTTGAAGTTATTTTCATTCAGTGCCCGGAAGATCTCACCCCATGCTCTTCTTGCTTTTAATGTTTCTGTTGAGAAGTCTGATGTGATTTTGATGGGTTTACCTTTGTATGTTACTTGTTTTTTTTCTCTTACAGCCTTCAATATTCTTTCCTTAGTTTTTGAACTTGTTGTTTTAATGATTATATGTCATGGAGTAGTTCTATTTTGACCTGGTCTGTTTGGTGTCCTGGAGGCCTCTTGCATTTGTATGGGAATATCTTTCTCTAGATTTGGGAAATTTTCCGTTATTATTTTGTTGAATATATTACGCATTCCCTTTGCTTGCACCTCTTCTCCTTCTTCGATGCCCATGATTCTCAAGTTTGGTCTTTTGATGGAGTCAGTGAGTTCTTGCATTTTCTTTTCACAGGACTTGAGTTGTTTAATTAATAGTTCTTCGGTTTTTCCTTTAATTACCATTTCATCTTCAAGTTCTGAGATTCTGTCTTCTGTTTGTTCTATTCTGCTGGATTGGCCTTCCGTTTTGTTTTGCAGTTCTGTTTCGTTCTTTTTTCTGAGGTTTTCCATATCCTGGCAGTTTTCTTCTTTATTGTTGTCTATTTTTGTCCTGAGTTCATTTATCCATTTATTCATTGTGTTCTCTCTTTCACTTTGGTGTTTATACAGTGCTTCTATGGTTTCCTTTATTTCTTCTTTTGCTTTTTCAAATTCTCTATTTTTATTGTCTTGGAATTTCTTGAGTGTCTCCTGTACATTTTGGTTGACCCTATCCAGTATCATCTCTATAAAATTATCATTGAGTACTTGTAGTATGTCTTCTTTTAAATTATTCTTGTGGGCTTCATTGGGTCCGTTGGCATAGTTTATCTTCATTTTGTTGGAGTCTGGATCTGAGTTTCTGTTCTCTTCATTCCCCTCTGGTTCCTGTAGTAATTTTTTGCTGTGGGGAGACTGGTTTCCCTGCTTTTTCTGTTTTCCCGTCATTGTCCTTGGGATTGTTACTGTCCCTGTACTGTGTGCAATTAAGTATTTTCTAGCTTGTAATAATAACAATGGTAATATTTAGAATGGAAGGGTGAGCTGAGATAGAAAGCAAGAAGTTAAAGAAAAGGGGAAAACAAATATACAGACAAGAGGGAGAAAGCAGAACAAGGTATCAGACAAGAGAGTTTCAAAGGTATAAAAAGGGAGTGTTAATTGTACTAATCGACACTAAGCTGAACAGACATTAGAGAGACAGAGAGAGGATTGAAAATCAAAGATAAAAAAAATAAAAAATAAGTAAATGAAAGAAATATCTATATATAAAAATGAATTAAAATAAAATGGAAAATAGAAAATTAAAAAAGAAAAAACTTCCAAGTTTATAGGCAATGCAGTTTTAGTCTTAATAATTAGGGTGTTCTTCTCAATCTCCAGTCCTGGAGTTGGTGCCTCAGATGTTGTTCTGTAGTTGTCTCATCAAAGGGGATGCATAAAGTAGAACAAAACTACACACTCACACACACACACACACACACAAACACACACACACCAAATCTCCACCAAGTGTCCCCAGTTCAAATGCAATACAGTTTCAGTAAGTTTTTCGGCTTGCAGGTGTAATTCGGTTGTTCTTTCATCAAAGGTAGGGAGAAAAAGAAAAAACAAGCATCTAGAGACAGTTCTGAGAGTGGTATCTGCAACTGTGGCTTGCCTGCCTGCTGCTCTCTGCCTGTACCTGGAGGCGTTATTTATGCAGATCTCTGGGGTGAGCTAGCACTCACCTGGTCCCACAGGCTTTGTTTGCTCAGAGTTCTCCTGTGCGGGAGCCTCTGCTACAGAATTTCCCCTTTCCAAGCACTGGGAAAGGTGACACTGCCCCCGTGTTGTCAGGCCTGCATGTTTATTTACAGTTCATGTGGGAGGTGGGTCTTCCCCCCTCTCCTCTGAAGTTTTCCTCCCACTGCCACTTTCAGAAGCTTTCTTGCTCCTGCTTACTGGGTGGTGCTGCTGCTCCTGCTGGCCGCCATGTTTATTTACAGTTCACGTGGGAAGTGCGTCTTTCCTCCTCTCCTGTGGAGTTTTCCTCCCTCAGCCACTCTCACAAGCGTCCCCACTACTGGTTGCTGGGCACGCCCCGCTCCCGCCAGAGGCTCTCCGGCCCGCCTGGCTTTTTTATTTACAGTCCTGGGAAGGGTTCCCTTCCCCCGATCTTCAGCACTCAGGGTGCCCCACCCTCTTTCCAGTGTGTCTTAACTGTTCTTATTGCTTATTACTCAGTTTCTCTTTTTTTTTTTCCCGGGTGGAGGTCAGTCTGTCCAGGGGGCTATGCTGCTCTGGCCCAGGCTTGTCTGTGGGGCTACCGCGGTACCGTGAAGCTCACCTGGTCTGCGTCTTCCCAAGCCATATGGGCGCCAGCCACTGGTGGCCCAGGGGTCCCTCCTCGTTTCTCTGTTTAACGTGAAGTGGAGATTCTCTGCACCGGCTGGAGGTGTGGCGGGGTCAAAGTTATGCCTTTTCTCAGTGATTATGCCTGCAAAGTGTGTCTCCAGCATCTCTCCAAGATTTCACTATAGGAGGGTCACTTTCTGCTTCCTACCTCTAGCCACCATCTTGGAGTCTCCAGCATGATCTTTTCGATATGTTGTTGAATTATATTACAGAGGATTTTTGCATCTATGTTCATTAAAGAGATTGTCTTGTAATTCTTTTTTGTTTTGTCCTTGTCCAGCTTGGGGATGGCTGTAATACTGCCTTTATAGAAGGAGTTTGGCCGTGTTCCTTCCCTTCTCATTTCTTGGAAAAGTTTGAAGAGTGTTGCTATTAGTTCTTCTTTAACGGTCTGGTAGAATTCAGCAGGGAATCCATCAGATCACTTTTATTTTTTGGGGGAGACTCTTATATCTGCTTCAGTTTCATTCCTTGTTATAGATGTGTTTAGGTGGTTAATATCCTCCTAATTCAATTTTGGATGGACATCTGTTTTTCTAGAAATTTGTTCATTTCTTCTAGATTTTCCAATTTAATTGAATATGGGTTTGCAAAATAGTTCTTAAAGGCTCCCTGGATTTCCTTGGTGTTTATTGTTAGCTCCCATTTTTCATCTCTAATTTTATTAATTTGGGTCTTTTCTTTCTACATTTTAGTCAGATTTTGCCAGGGATTTGTTGATTTTATCTATCATTTCAAAGAAACAGGTTTTTGTTTCATTGATTCTTTGGATTTTTTTTGGTTTTTATTTTGTTGATTTTGGACCTTATCTTTATTATTTCTCTCTTTCTGCTAGTTTTCTGTTTAGCTTGCTCTTATTTTTCTAGGAGTTTCAGATGCAGTATTTGTTCCTGTATTTGAGATCTTTCTGCATTTTTAATATATGTGTTCATGGTTATAAACTTTCCCCTTAGTATTATCTTCACTGTGTCCCAAAGATTCTGATAGGTTGTGCTTTCATTCTCATTAAATTCCATGAACTTTTTGATTACTTCTCTTATTTCTTCTATGACCCACTAATCATGAAGCAATGTGTTGCTCTGTCTCCAGGTGTTTGAGTATATTCTGATGTTTCTTTGTTGTTGATTTCTAGTTTTATTGTGTTCTGGTGAAACAGTATGTGGAGGGTTATTGCAATTTTCTTACATTTGTTAAGTATTGCTTTGTGACCTAAAATATGGTCTAGGTTGGAGAAAGTTCCATAGGCTGCTGAAAAGAATGTATATTGTTCTGTTGTAGGACAACACCATCTGTAGATGTCTGTTAGGCCCATTTGATGTATGGTTTCCTTGTTGATATTTTGCCTTGGTGACCTATTGAAGTCTCTCAAAACCACTGTGTTGGGGGCTATCTGTGCTTTTAAGTTCATTAGTGTATGTTTAATGTACTTGCATGTGCAAACATTGGGTGCATATAAGTTAACAATTGTTATTTCCTCTTGAGGCATTGCTCCTTTTATTACTATGAAGTGACCTTCTTTGTCCCTTTGTTTGAAGTCTACTTTACCTGATACAAGTATTACTACCATTATCTTTATAAATCTTCCATACTTTCATCCTAAGGCAATATTTGTTTCTGTCTGTAACATGGGGTTCTTCTAAACAACAGATTGTTGTGTCTTCCTTTCTAATCTAGTTTGTCAATTGGTGTCTTTTGATGGGGGCACTGAGGCCATTAACATTCAGTGTTAATATTGAGACATATGTGGTACTTCTTGCGATTTAGTTATTTTAGTTGCATAGGGGTTTGTGTGTGTACAACTAATTCTATGCTATTCTCTGATTTACTTGTCTGTTTTTCTCTTGAGTTTTAGTAATCCCCATCCTTTCATGGCTATGTTTTGTTCATCTTTTGTGTGTAAGAATCCTTTCAGGATCTTCTCTAGTAGTGTTTTAGTGGTCATGTATTGTTTTAGTTTGTATTTATCATGGAAGGTTTTTATTCCTCCTTCAATTTTGAATGATAGCTTTGCTGGGTGGAGTATCCTAGAAGTGAAATTGTCTTCCTTCAGTGCTCAAAATACCTTCTCTAAAGTGGTACTGCAAGTAGTTGGTACATGAGCAGTCTCCAGTCCCTACTGCCTGTAAGGCAAGCCTGGGAACAAGAATTGAGATTTGTGGTCCACCACTTTTCTCTTGGAAGTCTATCAGTTTCATCTCACTACTAGTTTCTCCATGGTGGTGGATTGTGTAGTTTTCACATCTGCAGCTGGGCTTCCCCACTCCTACAGAGGCTGGATCAGCTCAGCACTCCACCACACCCCCGGCAGGTGAAGGTGATACATTCCCTCCATTTATTTGTCTGCCAGTTTTATCCAGTGGGGGATACAATCTGCCCACCAGCTGCACTGGATTATGTGGTTCCTTCCTGAGTAGATGATGTGTCATGGTCATCTAGTGGGATTGCAGATTCACTCAGGTGGAATCAGGTCTGTTCTAGGACAGCACAGGTCGGCAGAATTCTGAGGTTCTGTGTCCATGAATATGGCGAGTCCAGGACATCCCAGATGCTTGAAGAACTCATTTTTCAGTTCTCTGCATTGCATTTCTGATCTTCCAAGAGAAGAGAAATGAAGGCAATAATTTTTTTTAAAAAAGGGAAAAATAGCTTTCCAGTAGGCAGTCTGCATGTGCTTGGTTGTAGCACCTGGGCTTCCAAGAATGTTATGTGCTATAAAAAACAAATTTAAGGGTCAGTTGTTCCACATTATGTTCACCCTAGGCATTATCATTACCTTAATTGGCCAACTATATTGGTGTAAATCTATTTCTGGACACTTTATTCTGTTTCTTTGATTTATTTGTCCATCCTTTCATTGAGACCATACTGTTTAATTACTATAGCTTTATAGTAAGTTTTGTGTCAATGTCACTTTCCAACTTTTTTCTTCTCCATCAGTATTGTATTGATTATTCTGGGCCTTATGATTTTCCATATAAAATTTAGAAGTAGTTTGGAAATATCCACAAAAGAAAAACATACTGAAATTTTAAATAGGACTGTACTGACTTTATAGATCAAGAAAAGAACTAATAGCATGATGATATTGTTTGTTTTTACATGAACATGAGATAATTTTCTACTTATTTGTTTGATTTATTTATCATCAGAGTTGTGTTGGTTTCTTCACATATATTTTGTACATATTTTCATATGCTTATAAATATTTTAATATTGTGTTACTAATTTGTTTTGAGGAGTTAAATGTTTTATTTTTTAATTTTATTATTGTGTTGTGTGTGGGTACATTGTGACATTTACAAAAGTTCTTACAATACATCAAATATATCATACTTGAATTCACCCCCAACCATTCTCCTTTATCTTCCCCTTCCCAATTCCAATTTCAACAGGTATCATTTTTACATGTACATACATGTGTACACAGTATTTGGACTATATTCTCTCTCTCACATGTTTTCCTCACCTCCTCCCCACTTCCACTAATACCAACTGCCCAGACAGGACCTACACCGCCTTCTTGTTCTCCATTTTGTAAAAGAAAAAAATGGCATTTTTTGTTTAAGATAACTACATAGGGAGTTTCCTTGTGATATTTACATGTATTATAACCTGAATTGGTTCATCTCTATTTTCTTCTTTCTACATTGGTTCTCCTCTTATGGTGGTTTCAACAGGTTTAAAAATTCTGCATGCATTCATTCTTATATAAAGAGCACATCAACCATATTCACCTTCTTAACTTTCTTCTTTTACCCTCCCTCTCTTGTGTGTGACCTCCCCTTAGCATAACCACATATTTCTGTATTTGTAGTAGGTCTATATTTTAAGTATGAGACAAAACATGCAGCTTTTTCCCTTTTGATCTTGGCTAACTTCACCTAAGATTATGTTACTAATTTAAATAGAACTATATTTGCTTTTATGGACACTGATTGACTTTCATATATAACTATTAACATGAAACCATTGTATAATTAGTCTTTAATTTGAGGAGAATTTTGTTGATATTTTCAGTTTTTCCTTATACACAATTATATCATCAGCTCACAAAAACAACTTTAAAGTTCTTCTTGTACTTTCTTGTCATATTGCATTAGCTGTGACTTCTATAGTGGTAATGAAAAGGAGTGGTTAGGGAAGCAATTCATGACTCTTTCCTGATCTTAGTGAGGAATCTTTAAATAGTTTCCATTAAGTATGATGCTATTTGAAGGGATTTTATACATGTACTTGGTCAAGTTGAGTATGGTTCCTCTTTCTTAGTTTGCTGAGTGTATTTTAAATCATTAATTAAATGTTTTTTCCTCATTAATATGATCACATTTTCATATTTACACTATTGATAATGATAGATTTTGTTTTACTCAATTTGAATTTCTCTAAAGAAAACACTATAGACTGGTTGCCATAAACAGAATTTATTTTTCACAGTTACATAAGATGGGAATTCCTAGATAAAATTGTTGGCAGATGAAGTGGCTAGTGAGAGAACCTGTTTTCATGTTCATACATAGCTTTCTTCTAGGTATGTTTCATATGGTGGAAAGGGTGATCAAACTCTCTGAAATCTCTTTATTAGGAGCATTAATCCTATTCACAAGAGCTCTACCTTCGGTACCTAACCATATTCCCAAAGGCTCCACTTCTTTATGTTATGTTACTATAGGTTAGTATTAGAATATATGAAGTTGGATGGAACATTCATTCCATAAAGATGAAATTAATTGGATTTTTAGGGTTTAGGCAACCTTGCACATCTGCAATGAATTTCAGTTGGTCATAATTTATAATTTGTTTTACTATGCTGCTGGAATCAATTTGCTAATATTTACTATTATTTACTGATGATTATTCATCTAAGTCACGGATGACATTGGTTTAAATTTTCTGTCTTCTCCTGATAGATTTACTTTGTTTAGTTGCTTAGGGTAATTGTGACTTAATCAATTAGGCAAGATAATATTCCCACTCCTACTATATTCTGGAAATGTCTGTAAAGAATTAGGAACTATTTTCTTTGTTGGTATTATTTCCTTGTTTAATTGTTGACAAAATTTACCAGTAAATACACCTGGGTCTGGTCCTACCTATTTTAGCAAGTTGTTAATCATTGATAAAATTTATTCTATGGATATAGTCCCATTTAGATTATCTACTCTTTGTGACTTTTGGTAGATTGCATCTTCCAGGAATTGGTACAATTCATATTAGTTATTGTTATGATTTATACATGAACTGTCCAACCAAAAAGGTGAAATATTCTAGGCTTGAACCCCAGCTGTGGCACTAATTTTTTTGTTGCTGTTGTTGACTGGGTTTTGAATTCAGGGCCTACACCTTGAGCTACTTCACCAGCCCTTTTTTGTGATGGGTTTTTTTCGAGATGGGTCTCACAAACTATTTGCCCAGGCTGGTTTTGAACCACGATACTCCTGATCACTGCCTCCTGAGTAACTAGGATTAAAGGCATGAGCCACCAGCATCTAGATCTGTGGCACTATTAAGAGGTGAGAAGTATAACATGAAGTTGGATACACCAACTTCATGAACACACTGATGAGGTCATAACTAAATGTGCCATTAGGTGATGTCATCTAGTAGAAGTAAGTAGATCACTGGAAGCATAACTTTCAAGGGTATATCCTATCCCTAGTCCCTTCTTCTCTCTCTTTGCTTTCTGACCATTATGAAGTGAGCAGTTTTGCTCCAACACATGATTCCTGCCATGATGTTATGCCTTACTATGGCTCATGTATAGTGGAGCCAAGTGACCATCGACTAAAATCTCTGAAACCATAAGCCAACACAAGTATTTCCTCTCTTAAATTATTTCAGTTCCTTTGTCACAAGAAACTGACTAATACAATTATCAAATTTGTGAACATGGATTTGTTCAGAGCATTCCTTTATTATTCCTCTATGTAATTTCTAGGTATGTCTCTCATTTTATTTCTGATGTTAGTAATTTTTGTCTTTTTGTATTATTTGCTTGGTTAGCCTTGCTACAAATTTGTCAATTCTATTGCTTATTTTTTGGAACCAGTTTTTGGTTTCACTGAGTTTCCCTATAGATTTCTGGCTTTCAATTTTGTTCACTTCTGCTCTACTTTTAATGTTTCCTTATGCTTACTTCAGAGTTAATTAGCCCTACTTCTTCTCATTTGCTAAAGTTGAAGCTTTGACAATGAATTTTTGCATCTTCATTTTTCTCAATTGTGCTAATAACCATTTTGGCATACCACAGGTGTTATCAAGTTGCATAATATTTTGAGTTGTTTAAAATATGTTTAAATTTTGCTTGAGGTTCCCCCTGTGGCTCATGTGTTATTAGAAGTGTATTATTTAATCTTCATGCACTTTGGTCAAGTCTGTTTGATGTCCTGGAGGCTTCCTATACCTGAATGGGTATAGTTTTCTCTAGATTTGGGAAATTTTCTGTAATTATTTTGTTGAATATATTTCAAATTCCTTTTGCTTGCACCTCTTATCCTTCTTCAGTGACCATGATTCTCAAGTTTGATCTTTTGATGGAGTTGGTGAGTTCTTGTGTATTCATTTCCCAGGTCTTGAGTAGTTTGACTAATAGCTCTTTAGTTTTTTTCTTTAATTCCATTTGATCTTCAAGTTCTGAGATTCTGTCTTCTGCTTGTTCTAGTCTGCTGGAGTGGCCTTCCATTTGTTTTATATTTGTTTCATTCTTTTTTCTGAGGTTTTCCATATCATGGGTCACTTCCTCTTTAATATTGTCAATGTTTGTCCTTAATTCATTTATCTCTTTATTTATAGTGTTTTTTGTTTCACTTTGATGTTTATTTAGGACTCCTATGAGTTCATTTATTTGTTTTTGTGAATTCTCATATTCTTTATTTTTGTTGTCTTGGAATTTCTTCAGTGCCTCTTGTACATTTTGGTTCACCATGTCTAGTAACATCTCCATGAAATTCTCAGTGATTGCTTGCAGGATTTCTTCTTTCAGAGTGGTCTTTTGGGCTTCTTTGGGTTCTTTAGCATAGTTTATCTTTGTTTTGTTTGAGTCTGGAACTGGGTATCTGTTTTCTTCATTTCCTTCTGAATCCTGTATTAATTTACTTTTGGGCAAAAATGATTTCCATCCCTTTTTTGTCTTCCCATATGCCACTTGTTACTATGTAACTGTGTTCATGATAGGCTATTGGTGGTTACAGTCACCTGTTTTCTTTCCCTTGGTTTAATTTTGTTTCATGGGTGTTTTGGGTTTTAGGTTAGTATATGTATGCTGTTTCTGTCCCTGGTCTGTGTGTAATTTAGTATTAGCTAACTTACAACAGTAAAACTAACAAAACAAAGAAAGAATGAAAAAAAAAAAACAAATCAATAAGGAGAGGTGGTGGACAAACAAACTTGGAACAAAACAAACAAACACATAAAAGAATTTCAGTTTCAGGAACAATAGAATTTCAGTCTTACTATTTCTGATGTTACTCCTTCAGCATCCAGTCCTGTTGGTGGTATTTAAGCAAAAGCTGTATCTTAGGCTGACCAGTTAGTTGAGGAGACTCACCAGTTATTTTTCCTGACATTCAGTGGCAGCTGCTTAGTCAGCTCCTCCATCAGTGTGGCTTGCCCTCTGGCTCCAGAGATCAGGTCTGTGGCCCACCAGCCATCCTGCTTTGGAGTTGAGTTTTCCCTGTGTTGGTTTATTGGGGTTTATCTGGACAATGTCAGAGATCTGACAGTCAGCTCCCTGCTGTCAATGTGTTATGCTGGTTTGCTGATTGTTTTTCAATTTTGCAACATCGTTTGACTTTGGATGTTGCTCACTTGCTCAAGAGATGAGCTTTGTGGAACACTACCTGTCCTAATTCAGGCAGCACCTTATCACCTGCACACTGTCGGCCGTTCTGCCTTTCCAGCCTTTGTTTACTGAAAGTTCACACACAAAGATCAGCTCCTTGCTCCCCCCCATCTAGTGAGCTTACAGCACCCCACCCCCACTGCTGCAACTTTCTTTTCATTTACTTGTTTATTAGTCAGTTTTTTGGGGGGTGGGGGGGTCAGTCTACCAGGGGGCTATGCTGGTTTATCCAAGGGGTGTCTGTGGGAATACTGTGTGCTACTTATTTATTTACCTGTTGATCTGCTGGATGTCTCCCAACCAGGTTTGCAGCTGGCTTCTGGTGGCACTGGAGCCCTACTGTCTTCTCAGTGTAACATGGTGTGAAGAAGCTTTATATGGGCTGGGGGTTCAGGGTGTCAGTTTTGATTCTTCTTGGTGCTTTTTTTCTGCCAAGTGTGGCTCCAGCGTCTCAGCAAAATTTTTGATTTACTGAACTCACACTGTCTGCTTCTGCACTCTTGTTGCCATTTTGGATCCTCTGTTGTCCTTCTTTACTCATATTTTTTCCACTATTTCTCCACCTTCTATGTAGATATAATTATGTTGTTTCTATAATTCAATTTTATATGGTCCCTAGCATATTAACTATATTTTTAAATTCCTTTTATTTTAATAATTTAATTTGTATAACTATTAGAAATTTGGTCCCAAATAGCTTCATATAATTTCACAAGCATGTAAAATACCTAATGATATAGCATTCATAATTCCTTCTTCTCATTACTTAATCTTATTTTTAACATTACAAATCCATATTACATGTAGCTAAAAGTTTGTAATCATTAATTATGTCATTATTTTGAACAAGATGTAATCTGGTAGAAAAATAAGAAAACTTTTTTTCATTTTAACTCATTCGTTCTATTTAATATTTGTTTCTAACCTGCGTTTATTCTTTATGTAGAAATTTGTGTAATATTTATTTCCCAGTAGGCATGCTGGCAACAACTATTTTGAATATTTGTTTTTCTGAGAAATTCTTTTATTACTTCATTTTTGAAGGATTTATTTTCATTCTTTTATTCACATGTGCATACATTGTTTGGGTCATTTCTCCCCCCGCCCCCTCCCCCACCTTCTTCCCCTTTCCCCCCTCAGTTCCAGGCAGGTGTTGTTCTGCCTTTACACTAGTTTTGTTGAAGAAAAGAGACAAGCCTAATAAGGAAGACAAAGCACTTTTGCTAGTTGAGGTGAGGATAGCTATACAGAAATATTCCTAGCATTGCTTTTGTGTACATGTGTTATGACCCATGTTGATTCATCTCTAACTGATCTTTACCCTGGTTACTGATTCCCTTCTCATGATAACCTCTGTTGCTTTAAGGTTTAGCTCCTCTGGAGTGGGAACATGAAATGCTTTTATGTTTTGGGTTTTCTACCTATTCCTATTTCACACAAATGTGATCTCCCCTTATCATGTGATCCAAGTCCAACCACATTGCTGCATTTGTCCTAGATCTAAAGTCCACATATGAGTGAGAATATACTATTTTTGGTCTTCTGAGTTTGGCTGACCTTGCTCAGAATGATGTTCTCCAGTTCCATCCACTTACCTGCAAATGATAAGATTTCATTCTTCTTCATGAAACTGATTAAAATTCCATTGTGTACAAGTACCATATTTTCTTGATCCATTCATCAATAGTGGGGAATCTTGGTTGTTTCCATAATTTGACTATTGTGAATAGCACCACAATAAACATGGGTGTGCAGGTGCCTCTGGAGTCATCTGTGTTGGATCTTTTGAGTATATCTCCAGTAGTGGGATTTCTGGATCATATGGCAGATCTATGTTTAGATTTTTAAGGAGTCTCCAAATTTTTTTCCAGAGTGGTTGTATCAGCTTGCATTCCCACCAGCAGTGGATTAGGGCTTCTTTTTCCCCACATCCTCGCCAGCACATGTTGTTGGTAGTGTTTTTGATGATGGCTATTCTAACAGTGGTAAGGTGGAATCTAAGTGTGGTTTTGATTTGCATTTCTTTATGGCTAGAGATGGTGAGCCTTTTTTCATGTGTTTTTTGGCCATTTGAATTTCTTCTTTTGAGAAAGTTCTATTAAGTTCAGTTGCCCATTTTTTAATTGGTTCATTGATTTTAGGAGAATACAGTTTCTTAAGTTCCCTGTATATTCACATGCCCATTTCTTTATTGGTTCATTAGTTTTGGGAGAATTTAGTTTTTTAAGTACCCTGTATATTCTGGTTATCAGTCCCTTGTCTGATGTATAGCTGGCAAATATTTTCTCCCACTCTGTGGGTAGTCTCTTCAGTTTAGAGACCATTTCTTTTGTTGTGCAGAAGCTTTTTAATTTTATGAAGTCCCATTTGTCCATCCTTTCTCTTAGTTGCTGGGCTGCTGGGGTTGTATTGAGGAATTCCTTGCCTATACCTATTAGTTCCAGAGTGTTTCCTGCTCCTTCCTTTAATAACTTCAGAATTTCAGGTCTCATATTTAGGTCCTTGATCCATTTTGATTTGATACTCATACAGGGTGATAGACATGGATATAGTTTCAGTTTCTTGCAGATGAATAACCATTTATCCCAGCAACATTTGTTGAAGAGGCTGTCTTTTTTCCATTGTATATTTTTGGCACCTTTGTCAAAAATGAGGTGGGTATAGTTGTGTGGATTCATATTTGGATCTTCTATTCTATTCCACTGGTCTTCATGTCTTTTTTTATGCCCATGCCATGGTGTTTTCATTGCTATTGCTTTGTCATATAGTTTGAAGTCGGGTATTGTGATACCTCCAGCATTGCTCTTTTTGCTGACTATTGCCTTGGCTATTCATGGTCTCTTGTGTTTCCAAATGACCTTTAGAGTAGATTTTTCTATCTCTGTGGTGAAAGTCATTGGGATTTTGATGGGAATTGCATTAAACATGTAGATTGCTTTCAGTAGTATAGCCATTTTTACTATGTTGATTCAACAAATGCATGAACACGGGGGATCTTTCCATCTTCTACAATCTATTTGCGGTATATATTTTTATTTTCTCTCTCTCTTTCTCTCTTTTTCATACACACACACCACACACACACACACACACACACACACACACACACTTTAAGAATGCATTTCAGGACAGGTGTGGTAGTTCACACCTAGAGTCTAAGTAACTGGGAAGGCAGAATTTAGGAAAATCATGGTTCAAGGCCAGCACAGGCAAAAAATTACTGAGATGACCCAAGCAGTTGTGGCTCACATCTATAGACCTAGCACGACTTGGGAGGCTGAAATCATGAGGAATGTATTTTGAGGCCAGTGCATAACCCAACTCATTGGCAAAATGCTGGGCATGGTGGAATGAACCTGTCTTCATAGCAATGGCAAGAACATAAAATAGGAGGACCTGTTCCAGGCTGATCTTGGGAAAAAGCAAGACTCTATCTCTAAAATAAATAGCACAAAAAGGTTTGAAGGTGGTTCTCAATTGATAAAGTGCCTGCCTGTCAGGTGCAAAACCCTGTTAAAACCCAAGTACTACCATAAAAAAAACAAGTAGATGCCATTTCAAAAAAACTAAACCTGAGTGTGGTTGTGCATACTTATAATGTCAGGTATGTGGAAGACCTTGCATAGAAAGATGGTGACCTTAGGCCAGGAGTTGGCAAAAACACAAGACCCTGTCTGAAAAATAACTAAAGCAAAAAGTGGTAAGAACATGGCTCAACTAATAAAAGTCCTTAGTTCAAACCCTAAAACCACAAAGAAATTCAGTTAACACTCTTCTTGTTTTCTTGTTTTCTAAGAAATCAAATGTAATTCTTATGTTTGCTCCTCTAAGAAAGGGGAACAATAGAGGAGATGAATCAAATCAGGTTATAATATATATACATGGAAATGTCACCCAGAAATTCCCTATATAGCTATTTTAAAGAAACAAAATGAAAATATCATTTTTTGTTTTTACAAAAGTGGAGGACAGGAGGGCAGAACAGGTTCTGTTTGGGGGATTGATACAGCAATGAGAGGGGAGGATGTGGTAAAAGTTTGTAAGAGGGTGAATATAGTATAAGGAATGTGTACACATGTATGTAATGGGAAAATGGTACCTGTTGAAACCATTCCAGGAATGGGGGAAGACGGGATAAAGGAGAATGATGTAGTGGGTGAATTCAACTATGCTATATTGTAAGAACTTCTGTAAGTGGCACAATGTATCCCCAGTACAATAATAATAATAAAAAGAAAAAAAAAGTTATTTTGCCCTGGCTACTGTCAAGATTATTTCTTCATATATGATTTTTTATAGTTTTAATACATGCCTAAGTATACATGTGGGTTAAGTTTCTGGAGGTGTTTTGTCAGGCTTAGTTTCCATTGTTTATTTTGTTTTAGTCTCATTTATCCTGATTGATATTATCTGAGCCTCTTAGATCTATAGTTTTGTGTTTGACATTAATTTTCAGGAAATTTCTAGTCATTATTATTTCAAATCTTTCTGCTGCCCTTTTTGTCTTCCCTTCATGCTATTTCTATTTCTTTGGATATACCTTTTGTAATTTTTTCATAGTTCTGGTATCCTGCTCCATTGATTTCAGTGTTTTTGGTTTTTTTTTTTTTTTTGGTTTTACAAGAGTCTTTTTATGAGTCCTGAAGCTCAGAAAGTTTGTACTCAGCTACTAAGATCATCAAAGACAGTGTTAACTGTTTTTTATTCATTCTTAGAATTTCCTTTTTTATGCCAGATATGGTTTTGAATGCCTGTAATCTTAGCACTTGGTATGCTTATGCAGGAGGATCGTAAATACTCCTTGAATTTTCCATATGTTCTTCCATGTTGTCTACTTTTTTCATACTACTAATGTTGTTAGTACCTTAACCACATACATCATAGCTATTTTAAGTGTGTTTCTTATAATTCCAACATTTTTGTCTTATCTATCTGGTTCTGATATTTAATAAGTCTCAAGAAATGATTTTTTTCCTTGTTGTATACCTTGCAATTTTTAGTTGAAAGTTTGACATGATATGTTTAGTTAAAAGAACTATAATAAATGAGGGTTTAATAACATACTCATGAAATGTGGTAAAATCATTTACCTTGGAAGCAGACCATATTAAAAATAATAACTCTCTGACATATTTCAGAAGGTTAATTTTCTTTTCTCCTTGATTACACATCCAACTGTCCATATGCACATGCACAAGGATATTTTTCTCAGATTACTACAGTGAGAACAAGGAGGCCAAAATTCAGAAAACTGTGCATGCAATTACATTGGCACCCTGGAAGTTTTAACTCTCATACTTGTTCATACTAGGTCTCCAGATCAGTTTGCTTACTTTGGTACTGGCATTTACTGTGGCCTCTTATTGTGGAATTCTGTACCGTTCAGTTGTCACTGTATCTGCCTGTTTCTCCAATTTTGGAGGCAGGGTTATGTCTTGTGATCTTAATTCTATAATAAATGTAAAAATATATTCAGTTTCCTTAGCTTTTTGTTTATTGTCAGTATGTACTGACAGCTTACAAGCTTCCTACTTATCAAATTAGAAACTCTGTTAAAACACTTCTTTTTTGCTCTTCATATGTCATTCTTAGTTCAAAAATCATTTTGTTGCATGTATTTAGTATATGTTATGACATAAAATGCAAAATAATTAGTTTACATTTTATTTTGTCTCTCAAAATAGAAAATGAAGAATATTCAATGAAAGCATGAACATCTTTGTCTTCCTGACAACTATATCCTTCATAGAACAGTGACCAGCACCAGTATGTTCTCATTATTTATTTATTTAATGAATAAATGAATGCATGTTGCCTTATATTTAAGGTAAACTTGTAATTTGGTATGCTTGTGATTTGGCTCAGATTTTTCCACTTATTTGTCTTTTACTTATGACAACTTTCTTTAATGAAAATAACACTCTAAATATGACTTTGAAACAACAGTTCCTCAGTATGTGAGTCAACATTCATAAAAGGAGTTGGAAATATATCCATCTATGGATGTGTATTTAACCACAATAATTTGTAACAGTAGGGGTTGGTCAGAAACTCTGTTGGATTTGTTTTCTTAAAAAAATGCAAAGCTAACAATTGGAAGTAGTATGAGATAGACTTTTAAAGTGAATATCAAAATAAAGGTTATTGTTTCATTGCACAGGTGGGTTTCAGGTAACTCTATAGACATTCCACTGCTTGCTGAGAATGTATTCATCTTTTGAAGTTTTGAATGAAGCACACTGATAGAGACTAGCATTGTGATTCTGGGAACAGTTAGCTGCCAAGCTTCCAGTGAACCACTACTCAGTAACCTTTCCAAAAACTGACCTTTGCATTATCATTATAGTTTACTTGTTTGTTTGTTTACCACATATTTGTGATTCTTTGTGTTTTTTACTTTTAGTGACTTCTAGACATTCTATATGGCAAATATTAAAGCCCTAAGAAAAATGCAAGAAATTATAAAAATTGTCATTTTTTAAATTAAAATGTACTTTTCAAACTAATTGAATGCTAAATAGTAATTATAAATAATTTGATAAACTGATTTTTTGAGGGATAAATTTTGACAAATTTCACTGAAAATTCTGATGTTGGCCATCATCTTTCTCAGCCTGTAAATACCAAATTATTCTTCAAAAGTGATATTAACATAATCTCTAAGTCTTTAAGAAAGGTGTGTTTTTTGTATTGTTGACATATTCCTAAACTACAACACACAACTGAGAATAAATAAAACCTTTGTTAATTATTTTTCTCATTACTTTTATCAAAACTTTATTTGTAATCATTTTTTATTACAAGTAAGGTCCAAATTGTTTTATGACTGTGCATGATTATCCTATGTTCATTAGTTCTGGAATGGCTCTCTAATGTCTCTAATGGTTTGACAAAATTATAAGCACATCAATCATGTATTTTATTCCATTTTGAAGGTCGAAATGTAGAAATTGATTACATCAAACAGTTAAACAATTTGACTATGTTGACTGTTTAAGCCCACTGCTGACACTTAAATATAAAATTCTTGAAGGCCATGTTAGAAAGCTATATTGATAAGATTTTAGTAGGTTGTGTGGTTTAGCAATAGCAACACATTCTCAGAAGCTTCAGACATTCAATATTTACTTCTTACTTATGTTACTTTAGGGTTTAAGGTTCCTTCCAGCTCTTTTATTCTCTCCCTGGTTTTGCTGTTCCATGTTGGACCCATTGGACTCTACTGGCTCTAGAATCAGCAACTTTTGGCTAAATGTAGCTCCATGTGGCTTTTCATTCAAGGATCTATACTTAAGAATTATGTATTGATTATTCCATCTTGACTTGAACCACTTTCTAAATTATTTCGTTTTTATTTTTTATTACTGAGGATTAAACTCAGGGCATCATATTTGTATTAAAATTATCCAATACTTGAGAGAGACAATTGAAGGATCAAATTCTAGTAGTCATCATTACACCTAGATGGGACACATTCCTTTTTCTTCATCTACTATGCAATGTTTTTCTCTTATTGAGCTCAAAATTATCTAAGTTAGTCCAACTTTACTGAGAATTGAAAGCTATTTTCTGAGGATCATACTCCCCAACAAAAGGCAAATTCAAATATTTTTTCTAAATTGTGTTCTTTAAAATCAACTTTCTACATGCTCACCTTAAAATTGGTAATTTGGTGAAGGGGGAACTGTTTCTTGCGCTCCCTCTGTTGCTGCAGTGAGGTTTTCTCTCTAGCTCCTTGGTTATTACTGGACCTATCTGGGCATAACTGGGGGTGACTGGAGATTTTAGAGAAGATATAGGATAGACAGACAGAAAGTAATTTGGGGTCAGGTGTGTCGTATGCTCGGATGGGAGATGCACAATATTCATTGCTTCTTTTTCTCCATCTTGACTCTTTAAGGCCTTGCTACTTGCAGTTTTTTAAAACCTTGCTTCTAAAGACTTTCTTTAAAATCTTGCTTAAAACCTCTTTCCTTAGGCTCACACTGTCCCATGTTTGCTCTCAGCTTATCTTTAGCTTAATTGCTCTTAAAGTCTTTTACCCCCAGGCTTGCACTGTCTCATCTCTCTTTAGCTCTCTTAAAGCCTCAGTGCTGCAAACTTCCAAACAGCCGTGCCTACAACCTGCATATGCATAACTCTTAAAGTCTTGGTCCTTAGACTTGCGCTGTGCACTGTCCCATGTTCTCTTTGGCTTTTCTTTAGCTTTAGCTTCCTAAGGCCTGAGTGTGAAGTTCTTTCTCAGCTTTGCTTTCTGAAGCTTATGTTAAAGTTCTCCGTGCAGACTTTCTATCATGCCTTTAGCATTTTCCCTTGAGCGATTGTTCCCTTTTCCCTCTGGCATTTTCCCTTCAGCAATTTTTCCCTTTTCCCTTTAGTGGTTTTCCCTTCAACAATTCTTTTCCCTTCCAAAAGCTTCCCACACCAAAAAGCCCAGAATAAGACCCCCAAAAACAAAAGCCAAAAGAAGAAAGCAAAAGCCCCTCTTCCTCCTTCAGGGGTCTTTTATAGCATCAAACAGGGTAGAGCCACAGGAGGAGAGTGACAGTGTAACAGGAGGAAAGTGCATTTCTGCTTCTCTGAACACAATTTAGGAGACTCAGCTGTCCTGCCCTTCCCCGTTTCGTGTCCCAGGGTTGTGCCTATCTCGGCCCACAGGTAAAATCAATTAACAGCATCTCACTTTGCTTGTGCCCAGTTCTCATGGGCTTTAACCTGCTCCCCACCCTTTGGGAGGAGAAACCAGTCAAATCATTTGGTTGTTATATAAGGTCTGGCTCAGTTGCAGCCTGAGGAATTGGAACTAAGCAGTTTAGTTACTTCATGAACAATAGCAACTGTAAAAATCAGATAGAACAATTTTGTAAACTATTCCTAGAACTTTCCCACAGTAAATAATTTGGAACATGAAAACAAGTATCCAGTATCTGGCACATAATATTTTGACTTGGATGGGACAGAGCAAGAGGACCATACTCCACACAATGGCCTTAAAGCTTTTGTTCATATGTAGTAAATACTATATGGCCAAGACTAAACCCAATGGGGAGAGAAGCATAACTACAGCGGGGATGGAAGAAATCATAGTCAATAAAAGTCTAAACCATCACAGAAGAATTATTAACCAATTAGGGCCTGCTTACTTCTAAGTTTTTTCCCTTAACATGAATAATAATTAATCTTAGAACATAAATGGGACCTTTTGAACACTATTATAAATACTAGACTTTTTATTTGTATTCCTTTTTATTTTTTTCATTTTTTATTTTTTATCATTAATTTATTCACAGGTGAACACATTGTTTAGGTCATTTCTTCCCCCTTTCCCCCTCCCCAGTCCTCTACCCCATCCCCTCCAAACTTCCAGGCAGAACCTACTCTGCTTTTATCTCTAATTTTGTTGAAGAGAAGACATAAGCATAATAAGGAAGACAAAGTGTTTTTGCTAGTTACATTAAGGATAGCTATACAGAAAGACTCCTGGCATTGCTCTCATGTACAAATGTGTTACAACCCAAGTTGATTCATCTCTAACTGATCTTTACACTGGTTCCTGATCCCCTTCTCATGTTAGCTTCTATTGCTTTAAGGTTTCTGTATTAGCTCCTCTGGAGTGGAGACATCAAACTCTTTCATGTTTTGGGTTTTCTACGTATTGCTGTATGTGCTCTCCCCTTATCATGTGATCCAAGTCCAACCACATTGCTGTATTTGCCCTAGATCTAAAGTATTCATATAAGGGAGAACAGACAATTTTTGGTCTTCTGAGACTGGCTAATCTTGCTCAGAATGATGTTCTCCAGTTCCATCCATTTACCTGCGAATGATAAGATTTCATTCTTTTTCATGGCTGAGTAAAATTCCATTGTGTATAAATGCTACATTTTCTTGATCCATTCATCAGAAGTGTGGCATCCTGGTTGTTTCCGTAACTTGGCTATTGTGAATAGTGCTGCAATAAACATAGGTGTGCAGGTGCCTCTAGAGTAACCTGTGTTGCATTCCTTTGGGTATATCCCCAGGAGTGGGATTGCTGGATCATATGGCAGGTCTATATATAGATTTTTAAGAAGTTTCAAATTTTTTTTCCAGAATGGTTGCACCAGCTTGCATTCCCACCAGCAGTGTATGAGGGTTCCTTTTTCCCTACATCCTTGCCAACACATGTTGTTGTTGGTGTTTTTGATGATGGCTATTCTAACAGGGATGAGGTGGAATCTTAGTGTGGTTTTGATTTGCATTTCTTTTATGGCTAGAGATGGTGAGCATTTTTTTATGTTTTTTGTCATTTGAATTTCTTCTTTTGAAAAAGTTCTGTTTACTTCAGTTGCCCATTTCTTAATTGGTTCATTGATTTTAGGAGAGTTTAGTTTTTTAAGTTCCCCCTATACTCTGGATATCAGTCCTTTGATATATAGCTGGCAAATATTTTCTCCCTCTCTGTGGGTGGTCTCTTCAGTTTAGAAACCATTTCTTTTGTGGTACAGAAGATTTTTGATTTCCTGAAGTCCCATTTGTCCATCTTTTCTCTTATGCTGAGCTGCTGGGGATCTATTGAGGAAGTCTAGCCTATACCTATTACTTCCAGAGTGTTTTCTGCTCCTTCCTGTACTAGCTTCAGAGTTTCAGGTCTGATATTAAGCTCCTTGATCCATTTTGAGTTCATACTAGTACAGGGTGATAGACATGGATCTAGTTTCAGTTTCTTGCAGATGGATAATCACTTTTCTCAGCAACATTTGGTGAAGAGGCTGTCTTTTCTCCATCGCATATTTTTGGCACCTATGCCAAAAATGACGTGGGTATAGTTATGTGGATTCATATCTGGGTCCTACATTCTGTTCCACTGGTCTTCATGTCTGTTTTTGTGCAAGTATCATGCTGTTTTTATTGTTATTGCTTTGTAATGTTTTTTGAAGTGGGTATTGTGATACCTCCAGCTTTGCTCAATTTGCTGACTATTGCCTTGGCTATTCGTGGTCTCATGTTTCCAAATGAACTTTAGGGTAGATTTTTCAATCTCTGTGATGAATGTCATTAGAATTTTGATGGGATTTGCATTAAACATGTAGATTACTTTTGATAGTATAGCCATTTTTACTAGGTTGATTTTACCAATCCATGAGCACAGGAGATCTTTCCATCTTCTGTAGTCTTCCTTGTTCTCTTTCTTCAGGAGTTTGTAATTCTCCTTGTAGAGATTATTCACATCCTTTGTTAAGTTTACTCCTTGATGTTTGGGGTTTTTTTGAGGCTATTGTGAATGATATTTTTACCATATATTCCTTCTCACGTTTTTCATGTTGTATAGAAAAGCTAATGGTTTTTGTAAGTTGATTTTTGTATCCTGTCACCCTGCTATACTTGTTTATGGAGTCTAAGTGTTTTTGTGTAGAGTTTCTTGGGTCTCTAAGGTATAGCATCATATTATCTGCAAATAAGTATATTTTGACAGTTTCTTTACCTATTTGTATTCCTTTTATTTCTTCTTCTTGCCTAACTGTTCTGGCTAGAAATTTCAGGACTATGTTGAATAGGAGCGGGGACAGTGGACAACCTTGTCTCGTTCCTGATTGTAGAGGAAATGGTTTTAGTTTTTCACTGTTAAGTATGATGTTGGTTGTGGTTTGTCATATATAGCCTTTAAAATGTTGAGGTACATTCTTTCTATTCCTAGTTTTCTCAGAGCTTTTATCATGAAGTGGTGTAGGATCTTGTTGAAGGCTTTTTCTGCATTATTGAGATGATCGAGTGGTTTTTGTCTTTACTTCTATTTATGTACTTTATTACATTTATAGATTTGCATATGTTGAAACACCCTTGCATCCCTAGGATGAAACAAACTTGGTCATGGTGTATGATCTTTCTTATGTGCTCTTGGATTTGGTTTGCCTTCTTTTTAATGAGGATTTTTGCATAGAAATTCATTAAGGAAATTGGATTTTAGTTCTCTTTTTTTGAGGTGTATTTTTCTGGTTTTGAGATGAGGGTAATATTGGCTTCAAAAATTAGTTAGGCAGTTTTTCTTCACTTTCTGTTTCATGGAACAGTTTAAGGAGGCTAATATTAGTTCTTTAAATGTCTGATAGAATTCAGCAGAGAATCCATCAAGTCCTGGACTTTTCTTTCTTGGGGAACTCTTGATTGCTGCTTCAATTTCTTTTTGTTTTATAGATCTATTTAGGTCATTAATATGCTTTTGGTTCAGTTTTGGATGGTTGTAAATTTCTAGAAATCTGTCCATTTCTTCAACATTTTCACATTTTTTAGAGTATAGGCTCTCAAAGTAGTCTGTGATGATTTCCTGTATTTCCATGGTGTTTGTTCTTATCTCCTCCTTTGCATTTCTGATCTTACTGATTTGGGTTTTTTCTCCCCTCATTTTAATCATGTTTGCCAGGAGTGTGTCAATCTTATTTATTTTTTCAAGGAACCAAATTTTTGTTTCATTGATTCTTTGTATGTTTTTTGTTTGTTTGTTTCTATTTCATTGATGTGAGCCCTTACTTTAATTATTTCTTTCCTTTTGCTTGTTTTGGGATTTGCTTCTTCTTGTTTTTCTAGGAATTTGAGCTGTAGTGCTAGGTCATTGATTTGAGATCTTTCTGTCCTTTTTATATATGCACTCATGGCCATAAATTTCCAGTTTGGACTGCCTTTGCTGTATCCCATAGGTTTGGTAGGTCATGTTTTCATTTTCATTAACTTCCAGGAAACCTTTTAATTTCCTCTTTCATTTCAACAATGACCCATTGATCATTGAGCAATGTGTTGTTCAGCTTCCAATTGTTTGCATGTTTTTACTGCTGTTTTTGTTGTTGATTTCTAGTTTTAATGCATTGTGGTCATATTAAATGCATGGAATTATTTCTATTTTCTTATATTTGCTGAGGCTTGCTTTGTACCTAAGATATGATCAATTTTTCAGAAGGTTCCATGGGCTGCTGAGAAGAATGTATATTGTGCAGATGATGGATGAAATGTTCTGTAGATATCAGCTATGTCCATTAGATCTATGGTGAGATATAGTTCTAGGATTTTTTATTGAGTTTTTGTTTGGATGACCTATCTATTGGTGATAGTGGGGTATTAAGGTCTCTCACTACTACTGTGTTTGAGTTTATATATGTTTTTAGGTCCTTCAGAGTATATTTGATGAAATTGGGTGCATTGACGTTCAGTGAATAAAGGTTAATAATTGTTATTTCCTTTTGGTGTCTTTCCCTTTTATTAATATGGGGTGTCCTTCTTTATCTCATTTGATCAATGTAAGTTTGAAGTCTACTTTGTCTGAGATAAATATTGCTAATCCTACCTGTTTTCAGGGACATTGGCTTGGTAAATCTTCCAGGCTTTCACTCTCAGCCAGTGCTTATTTCTATTGATGAGATGGGTCTCCTGTAAGCAGCAGATTGTTGGATCCTTTTTAATCCAGTTTGCCAATTGGTGTCTTTTGATGGGGGAATTTAGTCTGTTAACATTCAGTGTTAGTATTGATAGGTATATGCTGATCCCTGTCATTTAGTTATTTTTGTTGTTTAAGGGTTTGATTGTGTGCAGCTTAATCAATGTTATTCTCTACTTTCTTGCCTTTTCTTCTCCTGTGGTTTGGTATTGCCTGCCCTTTCAATGTTTTGTTTGCTTTCACTTTCTGTGTGCAGAATTCCTTGGAGAATCTTTTGTAGGGCTTGGTGGTCATATATTGTTTTAATTTCTGCTTATCATGGAAGACTTTTATTGCTCCATTTATTTTGAATGATAGTTTTGTTGGGTAGAGTATACTAAGATTGAAGTTATTTTCATTCTGTGCCTAGAAGTCCTCCCTCCATGCTTTTCTTGCTTTTAAGGTTTCTATTGAGAAATCTGCTGTGATTGTGATGGGTTTACCTTTGTATTTTATTCGTTTTTTTCTCTCTCTTACAGCCTTCCATATTCTTTCTTTAGTTTCTATGTTTTTTATTTAAATGATAGTATGTTGTGGGGTAGTTGTATTTTGGTCAAGTCTGTTCCATGATCTGGAGGCTTTTTGTACTTAAATAGGCATAGTTTCCTCTAGATTTGGGGAAATTTCTGTTATTATTTTGTTGAATATATTTCAAATTCCTTTTGTTTGCACCTCTTATCCTTCTTCAGTACCCATGATTCTCAAGTTTGATCTTTTGATGGAGTTGATGAGTTCTTGCATATTCCTTTCCCAGGTTTTGATTTGTTTGACTAATAGCTCTTTAGTTTTTCCTTTAACTCCATTTGATCTTCAAGTTCTGAAATACTGTCTTCTGCTTGTTCTAGTCTACTGGAATGGCATCCCATTTTGTATATGTTTCATTCTTTTTTCTGAGATTTTCCATATCATGGATCACTTCCTCTTTAATATTGTCAATGTTCATCCTTAATTCATTTATTTCTTTATTTATAGTGTTTTCTGTTTCACTTTGTTGTTTATTTAGGTCTCTTATGATTTCATTCATTTGTTTCTGTCTTTTCTCATATTCTTTATTTTTGTTGTCTTGGAATATCTTGAGTGCCTCCTGTATGTTTTGCTTGAGCATGTCTGTAACATCTCTATGAAATTCTTGTTAATTACTTGCAGGATTTCAACTTTCAGAGTGTTCTTGTGGGCTTCGTTGGGTTCCTTGGTTTAATTTATGTTTGATTTGTTAGAGTCTGGATCTGGGTAACCATTTTCTTCATTTCACTCTGAATCCTGTTCTAATTTATTTTAGGGGGGAGAATAGTTTCCATCCCCTTTTTGTCTTCCCATATTTCTACTATGTACTGTTTCTGTCCTTGGAGTATGTGTATGTTAGTATTAGCTGAGTTACAATATTAGTATTAACAAAACCAAGAGAGAAGGAGAAAAAAGAGAAGAAGAAAAGATAAAAGAGAGAAAATAGAGGAAAAAATGGGAGAGATGGTGGATGATTAAACATCAAACCAGACAACCAAACCTTTAAGGAAAGGCATAAAAAAAATCACTGGTTCTGGAACAGTAGAATTACAGTCTTAGTTGTTCTGATGTTACTTCTGTAGGATGCAGTCCTGTCTGTCTGGGTCTCTTAGGCAGTTTTGGAGCCCTCCTTTGGTGGCCTGCTGTGTGGGGGCCTGGTGGAATGGCTATCCAGCAAGCCTGTACAGCTGGGGTCCTGTGGGGCCCGAGTGGCCGGGGACCGGTGGGGCATGGATCTAGTGTTCCCATGCAGAGCTGTGGTCCAGTGGTATCAGAGGGGCGGGGATTCTGTGTGGTGGGTATCCTGGCTGGGTGGAATCTGGTGGTCCCATGTGGAGCTTGGACCTGGCAGGGCCTGAGGTGTGGGTATCCCCATGGGACATGGATCCTGCTGTCCTACATGGAGCTGGGGTCTGGCAGGTCCTGAGGGGCAGGGAAACCAGAGGAATGGATCAGTGTGTCCAAGGGCTTATAAGGCAGGGACTTGGCCAGCCAGTTGTTGTTTTAGTAGATTGTGGCATGGAGAAGCCTTCCACGATCTAGTGGTTCAGAGTGTTGTACTTTGGCCTCTCCCTGGTGCTTTACCTCAGCCAAGTGTATCTCCAGCATCTCACTAAGGTCCCTGATTCACAGAACTCACGCAGTCTCCATCTGTGTCCCAGTCGGTATTTTGAATCCTCCTCCTTATTTGTAGTCTTACAATCAGAAATTTTATTAATGTATCTAGCCCTTTTTATATTTATTAATTTTTGACTCACAGTTTTGAAATATTTGAATTAATTAGTTTTGATTGATTTTCTTAGGTTTTTTTTTTTAGCTTATGAAAAACTGCTTTCTGTATTTAGAAACTTTCTAGATTTAGAACAGCCAATTGACAGGGAAGGTTTGGAAAACAAGTTAAAGCTTCATTTTACAAACATAAATATTAATATATTCTGTTGATACATCCTGTCATAACTTTATTAAACAAAATGTATTAGTCAATTTTTCACTTAGTCGTGCTTCAAAATGTGATCAAGACTACATGACCTTTGTCAAGTTTCATTTAGGTGTATTTCAACAGATTATCTTAAAAAGTGGTGTACACTATTTGGATGAGAAGGATACATATGACTTTAAATTAATACTTTAAATTTTATTTTGAATGTCCAACTTTAGCAATATCCAAACTGGAATTGTGGGAAGTTCATTCAGAACACCAAGCAATGATCACAACTTTAAATGAGGATAATGAATGCTTAGCTGTTGAATGGGTAGAAAATGGAGATACAAAAGGCACAGAAATTGTCCTGGAGAGTGTCTTTTCATTTAACTTTGAAATTTTATCTGTTGAAGAACTTGAACCCAGCCCAGAAATATTTTTTTGTTCAACATCCTTAGCCAAAGCTAACAAAATGGAATAGAACTGATGGACTCTGAATTCTATTTAGAATGACTCTCCTTCAAAAGATTACAGAATTGTTGATTCTAGTTGTACAGTCCTCTGCACAACTGAATGCAGGTGGAAACACTAATTGTGTGAAAAAGCAAGGAAAATACAAGAAAAAAAGAAGAAACCTAAGCATATTGTTTCATGCCTGTAATCTCAATTACTCAGGAGGCTGAGGTAGATGGATAGCAGTCTGAGGCTAGCCCATACAGTGACATGAGACCCTATCTCAAAAAAAAAAAAAAAACTATAGGCAAAAGTCCTAAGGGACTAGTTTATGTGATGGAGTATTTGCCCAACAAGTGCAAAGCCCTGTATTAAATCCCCAGAACTTCAAATAAATGAAAACTAAGAAAAAAATAAGACAGAAACAGCAAGCATTTACAGGGAAGAAAGCTTATTTTGTTAATACTACAAACACAAATTATAAAATTATGCATATCATATATGACCATACAGAAGGTTGCAATTTTGGATCACTAAAAAATATATTCTATTGATGTACATAAAGCAGGTGTTTGTGTAAGAAAATGATGACTCAGTAAAAAGAAGTTTTACAGCTCAATCTCTACAGAACATAATATTTCAAAGGAAAATACTTGTATGCTTTGCTCAAGGACAGACTGGAAGTGGAAAAAAAATGGTATGGGTAGTGATTTTTCCAGATAAAAGCAGGACTGTCCTAAAAGAATATAATCCATTAAAAGCTCTAAGTATCTTTTTAATGTAGAGGAACATAAACCATAAGAAGTTAGAATATAGAGGAGGAAGATGGTTGTTTAGACAACATTTTCTTATGTCTTCATGAGACTGATGCAAAACAGCAGGCATGTGGCTGCAGGGAGAGGTGGATTGTTGTGGAAAGGCACTGGATTGCAATAGTAGTCAGCAGTCAGGTGAAATATTGGACTTTAGAATTGTGACAGGAAAAGAGAGACCTAACAGTAAGTGCCTGGCAACATAGTGGGTGAAAAGGAAAATACTCCTAAACAAGATTCTAGGCAAAGAGAGAAAATTCTTGGTAAGCCTCACTAATGCATAAGTAGCAACCTTGCAAAAACAGAGTCCAAGACAGAAGATTTGCAATCTACAGAGCAACCTGGCGCTGAAGAAGGGATGTTGTTCACATTGCAACTTAATTTCTATAATGGGGAGCTATCCTAGGAGGGGAAGCATTTTGTTGTATGACCTCAATGACATTTGGAGTGGCAGTCCCTGAATATCTGTATTTCTAAACCACAGATGCCTTTCCACTTCGCTGACTCATTGCTTCCTACCATGGAGAACTAGGGTAGGCCAAGAAATTTCATCATGAATTAGACACAACTTGACAAACACAAATCTATGAAGTGAGAAACAACACCTGTGTTACAAAAAGACTCAGAAGACACTCCCATTTAAAAGTTTATGTGTGACTTTGTGTGTGGGGGGGGTGAGATCAGCTGTGTGTGGATTCATGTCAGGGCTGGGATGGAGACTGGCATGGCAGAGACCAAGGGAAAATTCAGTGTACATAGCTCACCTGCACCCTCAGTAAAGACTGCTTTTGATTGGTCCCCTTCTCCACACTCAGAGACTGTGCACCTTCTGTTGCTTGAATATTCTTCACCACCAAAAGAGCACTGACAGAGCACCTTGGGTTTGACAAGGCACCCACCAAGGAGCCATCAGTCTCCTCAGATGAAAGCAGCTTGCAGGCGGGTCACTGCATTCCAGGAATACACACAGAGCTCATGTGCTTGTAAACTGCCCAGCAATCAACATTGTCTTGCTTCATGCCAGTGTCATTATTATGACCACAACTTCCAAGACTTCTGGGACACAATGAAGAGAACAAACTTATGAATCTTTGTTATAAAGTGGGTGACAAAATTTAGAATAAAGGCACAGAAAACCAATTAGGTCAAATAATAACAGAAACTTTCTTGAATCTGGGGAAAGCTGGGTGCTGGTATCTCACGCTATAATCCTAGCTACTCCGGAGCCAGAGATCAGGAGGCTTTTAGGCTGAAGCCAGCCAGGGTGAATAGTTTGCTAGACCCTATCTTGAAAATACCCAATACAAAATAAAGCTTCATGAGTGGTTCAAGCAGTAGAGTGCCTGCCTAACAAACATGAGACGTTGAGTTTAAATCCCAGTTCCACAAAAACAAAAAATCTGGGTAACAAGTACATGAGGTATTTAGAACCCCAAATAGACATGACCAGAAAAGAACTTCTTGTCATTTCCAAACCTATTCTATGAAGCTGGTATTACTATTCTAACAAAATGTGATAAGAACACAGCAACAAAAAATTACAGAAGAGTTCCCTTGATGATCTTAGACAAAAATATCTCAATAAAATATTTGCAAACTGAATTCAACATCACATTGAAAGGATCATATGCCATGATCAAGTTGGTTCCATTATAGGAAAATAAGGTGGGTTTGACATATGCAAACTGCAAATGTAATATAGCAAATAAATTGAATCAAAAATAAGACTCCACCAGAAGGCTCTTAGGTTTATAAACAATGTCAACAATGTAGCAAGACACAAAACAAACATACATAAATCAGTAGCTTTTTATAAGTTTGTAATGAATATGCTGAGAAAGAAATCAGGAAATCAATTCCATTTATAATAGCTTCAAAAAATTAAAATACCTAGAAATAAATTAAACCAATGAAGTGAAAGATCTCCACCCTAAAACCTACAAAACAATAAAAAATTGAGAAGACACTATAAAATGGAATGATATGCCATGTTCATGGATTTGCAGTAGAATTAATATTGTGAACACATTTATTTTATTAAAAGTAATCTACAGATTCAGTGCAATCCCTACCAAATACCAATGACATTCTTCACAAAAACGAAAAATAAATAATCCTAAATTCATATTTAAATACAAAAGACTGTGAATAGCCAAAGCCATTTTAAGCAAGAAAAGTAATATTGGAGAGATCACAGTACCCAATGTCTAATTATAATACAAAGTGATAGTATCAGAAAACAGCATGGTACTGGAACAAAAATAAAAACATAGACCACTGGAATAAGCCAGAGAACCCAGACATAAACCCACACAGCTATAGTCATCTGATTCTTGACAAATGTGTCAAAAGACTTACAAAATAAAAAAGTGTCTTTAACAAATGGTGCTAAGGAAACTAGATATCCACATGCAGAAGACAGATATTAGATCCCTATCATTCACCCTTGGTGAAAACTTCAAAAATCTTTGAGATGTGACTCTTACTAACTACTAAAGGAAAATATCGGAGAAACACTTCCAAATTCAGGCATTCTGATTATGATGGCAATAAAAGCAAGAATCAACAAATTGGTTTGCATCAAATTAAGAGGGAAACAAGACAATGAAAGGACAGCCTAAAGAATGGGAGAAAATATTAGGCATATATTCCTCCCACAAATGATTAACATCAGGAATGTATAAAGAACTCAATTTTAAGCACCAAAAGAACAAAAGTAACCTGATAAATGGACAAATGAGCTGCACAAATACTTTTCAAAAGAAGAAATACAAATGGCCAATATATGAAAAATGTTGAACATCTTTGGCCACAAAGGTAATCCAAATAAAACATTGAGATTCCATCTCAGCTCAGTCATAATGGCAATCGTCAAGAAAAGAAACAACAAATGCTGGCAAGGATGTGAGGGAAAAAGACACTTATACACTTTTGGTGGCATTATAAACTAGTGCACTCAGTTTGGAAATCAGGTTAGAGGTTTCTCATTGATGGGTACTATTAGTAAAGACGAGCAGCATCAAGGGTGAGAGTAGGGAAATTAATGGGGGCAATGAGGAGGGTGAATATGATCAAGATACATTAAATGCTTTATTGCTAGAGATGGTGAGCATTTTTTCATGTGTTTTCTGGCCATTTGAATTTCTTCTTTTGAGAAAGTTCTGTTTAGTTCACTTGCCCATTTCTTTATTGGTTCATTAGTTTTGGGAGAATTTAGTTTTTTAAGTTCCCTGTATATTCTGGTTATCAGTCCTTTGTCTGATGTATAATTGGCAAATATTTTCTCCCACTCTGTGGGTGTTCTCTTCAGTTTAGAGACCATTTCTTTTGATGAACTACTTAAAAAGCTGGACATCGATCTACCATTTGATCCAGAAATACCACTCTTGGGGATATACCCAAAAGACTGTTACTCCAGAGGCACCTGCACATCCATGTTTATTGCGGCACTATTCACAATAGCCAAGTTATGGAAACAGCCAAGATGTCCCAGCACTGACGAATGGATTAAGAAAATGTGGTATCTATACACAATGGAATTTTATGCAGCCATGAAGAAGAACGAAATGTTATCATTCGCTGGTAAATGGATGGAATTGGAGAACATCATTCTGAGTGAGGTTAGCCTGGCTCAAAAGACCAAAAATCATATGTTCTCCCTCATATGTGGACATTAGATCAAGGGCAAACACAACAAGGGGATTGGACTTTGAGCACATGATAAAAGCGAGAGCACACAAGGGAGGGGTGAGGATAGGTAAGACACCTAAAAAACTAGCTAGCATTTGTTGCCCTTAATGCAGAGAAACTAAAGCAGATACCTTAAAGCAACTGAGGCCAATAGGAAAAGGGGACCAGGAACTAGAGAAAAGGTTAGATCAAAAAGAATTAACCTAGAAGGTAACACCCACGCACAGGAAATCAATATGAGTCAATGCCCTGTATAGCTATCCTTATCTCAACCAGCAAAACCCCTTGTTCCTTCCTATTATTGCTTATACTCTCTCTACAACAAAATTAGAGATAAGGGCAAAATAGTTTCTGCTGGGTATTGAGGGGGGGGAGCGGGAGGGGGTGGAGTGGGTGGTAAGGGAGGGGGTGGGGGCAGGGGGGAGAAATGAACCAAGCCTTGTATGCACATATGAATAATAAAAGAAAAATGAAAAAAAAAAAAAAAGATACATTAAATGCATGAATGAAAAGTCACAATGAATTCAAATTTTGTGCAGTTAACATACACTAATAATAATAATAATATTTCTTTATATTAAAAAAAGTTAGAACATCAAGTACACACACATATATGTATATATACATATCTATAATCACATTTGGAATTTAGAGTGGAAAATTATTTGACTTGTTAGGAAAACAAAATTAAAATTGCTAGATGGTGTGAAATTTCAGTTTCAAGTGATAGTATTATAGAAATAGGAGGTAAAATGACATAAGAAATACTGCTGGAATATCTGGTCTAATATCTACAAATGAACTTTTATTTGCAGTCATGCAGAATTTCAGATTATTCTTAGAAGGAAATGAAAACTATGTGGCATGTTATATATTATCAATTTGGCTAGAAAGGAAAGAGAAATTGATACTTTTCATGTGGATAGACAAACTAGACTTGAAAGTACTGAAATTTATTTAAAAAATCCTTTTAGCAATAAGGGAGGACACTAGAGCCTTAAGTAGAAATAAATTTCATGTTTCTTTCTGTGCTAGAAACCACGGGTATTAAGGGATTCATTTATATGTGTAAACTGTCATACCTGCACAATTGCCACAATCTCTCCAAGAATGTCATCTTGCTGAAATAACCTAAATACATTGAGATATACAAATAAGGTAAAATAATTGACTGTGGGTCCAACTGTTACTGGTGATTCCCATCTGATAATGCACCATTCACCAAATCAGATTAATGACTTATAATTTGGCAGTGTGTGGTAGTTTCTGTTAAAGTGATAGCCTGAAATTTCTTGTGAACAAAAGTGAAGACAGAGTGATAGAGTGCCTGCTACCAAGTGGGAGATCTGAAGTTCAAAGCACAATGGCCAAAAGGATAAAAATAAAGATTTCAACAACTGTTGACTATCATGAAACTATCTCACAAATGGTAGAAATGAAAGAGCAAGCTGTGGATCATAGGGCAATATTCTAGGAATCTATTTGATGTTTTGATGACAAAAAAGTCGCTCCTAGAGATGATAAAAAGGTAACCTATGACCTATATTCTTACACTACACACCTTAAACCCGGGAGCAAAGAAAATTGCCATTTTAATTGAGCTGTGGAATATAGTTACATCTTTTCATGCAGCTCTATAAGGAAAGTAAGTCAGAAAACAAATCAACTCAGAGGTCTCATGCCCATGCATTTGCTGGTAAAGGATCATCAGAAGCCTCACTGATGTAACAAGAAATGGTTTTGATATGAGGGTCACTTGAAAGTTTGAAATTTTAAGTGTCTGTGTAAAATTTCATGTTCTTCACTGGAAAACATAACAAATATTTGAAATACCTCCTTTGTTTACAAAATATTTTTAGTTCAGAAGCACAACCAATAATTTAGGTCAGTGAAGCATCTTGTTTCATTCACTCAAATGGAAGTTTACTTTTGGAGATCATTGCCAACTTTATTTTCTTTGTAATGAAATAATATTGTAGACTCAGTCCAGAGCTGGATTATAAGCATACGCTACAGCATTTCTTTTAAACTCAGTTCAATATTCATAATGAGACACCCAATTTAAATCTTTTGTATGTATGCATGCATACCTCCTTTGTGATTGTACATACTTTGCTCACTCTAGAGACACCTGTGTTCATCTTGGCTCTGTGACTTGACTAAAGTTATTGATTCTAACTTTTGGAATTACAAATAAGAATAATTACACTCTTAATTTATCATTGCAAATTACATTCGTTTTGTGTACATTTTGCTGAGTTTGAGACAGTTTTGTGTGTGACTAGTTAATTTGCAGGCTGTGCCACATCATTGACTGTAACTTAGGTTTGTGGCAATGAACATAGCTATTGGATCACTCCATCTTTTAAGAAATTTGGGGTAATAATTTTAAAGCTGCATAATGTGATGCTAATTGTCTTAGCATTTTTATCTGCATAAACTAAAATATAAGCCAGTTGATATATAATAAAATGTAACAGAATCCTGAAAAAAGTGAAATAAAAATTGCTTAGTTTAGCAGTTTTTCCACTTTTTCCTCATTCCTTATTTCATTCTGTCTTTAAAGTACAACCACTAAACATCTAATTACATATCACAATGCACAATCGGAGAGCCAGAGAGCACAGGATAAAAAAATATATAAATATCTGCCCTGTGGGATTGTATCATTTTTATGAACCACTATCTATTTCTCATGTTCCCTCTTCTTACATGCAGCTCTCCAATTCACTTTCTAGCTCCTTTAGTTCAGCACAAAGCACAAAAAATTTTAAAAAACATAAGAAAGAAATATCTGTGCTTAAGTACACACAGAGAAAGCTGGGACAGCTGTAAGAGTGACTAAAACTAATAATATGGACCTATTCAACTTTGTCAGCCAAAGGAAAAATAATTCTCTTTCCTGCTTATCTGAAAAAGCATCACAGCCCATCTGTGTATGGTTCACACAGTCTGCCTTCTTTCTGAAGAGTCCCAGAAATAATGTTCAGTAGAAAGCTCAACAGTCCCATTTACTCTGCATGAAAAGGTATTGAATGCCACCAGACCTGACATGAGTGACTTTTTGCACCTCATTTAATCACAGCAAGAGCCATTTTCACACAGCAAGGAATAAGAGACTTTCTAACTAATAAAAGCATGCTTTCAAAAAAAATTTGCAAGAACAATTGTAATGACTGGTGGAAATTATCCAGTAAAATAATAGTAAAGCTACAAGTGAAAACCACAGGACAAAGAACATTATTTGTCAACATAATGTGTGTGACTCTTCACTTGAAGCAGAAGAACACATGCTAATACGAACAACCAAATCTAAGTTTGAAATGGTCAATGAAAGTAAGTAATATTTTAAATAACTTAAAATACATTACTAAAGCAAACTGCTAAATTATTTCAGTCCTTGCTGTTTGTGTTGAATAATTTAGGACACTGTATTTCCATCAAAAACTTTAGTATAAGTTATTTTTTTCTGTTTCATTTCCTTCTTTCTTTTCCTCCTACATATTTTCATATTTTTTTTGTGAAGTAAGTGAATAAGCTCACACGAAGAAGTGGTTTCATACTGGTGACATTAATGATAATAACCCAATTGGATGTATTATTTGCTATTGATTCCACAGTGGATATTTTTAACCATTCCAAACAGATATGAATATTGTTTTATGCAGAAAATTATCCTTTTGTTCTAAGTTACATGTAATTTAATCCTCATATTAGTTTCTTTTGAAAAAAATTAAAAATTGTTTTCTCACATGGGTTTTTTGGGAGTATTTGGATTTTAACTCAGGACCTCATGCTTGTTAAGCAGGCTGTCTACCATTTGAGCCACACGCTGAGCCTTTTTCATTGTTGCTATTTTTGGTATAGAGTTTTGCTTTTTACCCTGGTCAGCCTGGACCATGAGCCTCTTATTTGTGCTTCACAGCAGTGCTGGGATGACAGACGTGCAGCTTAGTACTCAGCTATTGGATAAGATGATCTGTCTTGTCAACCTTTTGTCTGGGTGGCCTCAAACTGCAATTTTTCCAATCTCTACCTCCTCAGTAGATAGGATTACAAGCATGTAGCATCACAACCAGCCTCTCTCACACAGTTTTTAATAAATTAAGCAGTTTTAATAAAAGGGATACCCTGTGCCCTTTACCTAGTTCCATTTGATCATCTGTTGCACACTGTATTACAATATTCCAACTAGTATATAGAAACATGTATAATTCACCAATCTTGTTCAGAGTTTTTCTATTTTTGCTTATACACTTTTGTCTGCATGTGTGTTGAAAATTATGTAATTTTGTTTATACATATATCATGCACCACCACAACAAAGAATAAACAGTTCAGTAAGTACAAGCATCCCTGATATTGTCCTTTTATAACACAAACATATCCTTCGCTCAACTCCTAAGACTTGGAAAATTCCAGTTAGCTCTCTATTTCAATAACATTATATTTTCAAGAAAATTATAAGGAGATGTCAGAGAAAATGATGAACTCTGAAATCCTACACTGCCCTGGAACAAATGGGGAGTAAAACAGATAAATGGAAAAGACATTCTATGTTCATTATGTATTGGCAGAATTCATAGTTTTAAAATGCTCATACTACCCAAAGCAATTTTCTCATTTAATGTCATCCTTATCAAAGTATTAACATCTTGATCATTCTATTAAGCAAATAAATAATTCCCAGATAGACCAAAAAATTAACATCTTTCTTCATTGATGGAAAAAAAAGATAGCAAATCTTGAATGGAATCACAAAAATCCCTAAGTAAACAAAACAATTTTGAACAAAAAAAGCAAATCTAGAGGCATCACACTACCCAATTTCAAAAATTCTACAGTTACAATAACTAATAAGGCATGGGACTACCATAAAAATAGGCACATATACTAGTGAAGTAGAACAGAAAACATGTATTGGGGCAAGAACAATGTCTTCAGAAATAGTGCTGGGGAAACTGGATGTCCACATACAAAACAATGAGTCTAGACTAGTATCTCTCACAATATACAAAAATCAAATCAAATGGATTAATGACTTAAAAATTAAACCCCAAACTTTGAAACTATTAGAAGAAAACATAGGAGAAATGGTATATGACATATTTTTGTGCAAAGTTTTTCTTACAAGACCATAAAAACATGGCAATGAAAAAAATGGACAAAGGGGACTAACTCAAACTAAAATGGTTTTATATGGCAAAGAAAACAATTAACTGACGTAAGAGACAGCCTACAGAATGAGAGGAAAATACATGTTACACATTTGACAAATAGCTAATATCTAAAATATACAAACCAAATAATATTACATATATAAAAATTCATTTAAAATGGGATTAAGAACTGAATAGATTCTCAAAGTATATATAAAAATAAATGGTCAAAAGGTACATGAAAAAATTCTTAATATCACTAATCATTAGGGAGTTACAAATTAAAACCTTGGTGAGATTTCGCCTCACTCCAGTAATAATAGTTGTTATCAAAAAGACAAAAGACAACAAGTACTGGTAAGGTCATAGAGACAAAGGGGATCCTTTTGGCACACTGTCGGTGAGAATGTTAATCAATATAGCCATTATAGAAATTAGTATAAAATTTCCCCCTAAGAATACAGAAAGGAACTACCATATAGTCCAGCAATCCCACTATTGGATATTTATTCAAAGGGAAAGATATCCACATGATAAGGAGATTGCACCATTATTCATATAGTCAAGATATGGAATCCACCTATGTGTCCAATAACAGGTGAACAGAAAAAGAAAATGTGATGTTTATACACAGTAGAAACTATTTTGTCATAAAATATACAAAATACTCTTTTTGTAGCAATATGGTTGGACCTGGAGAACATAATATTAATTAAAATACGGAGGATACAGAAAAGAAAATATCACATAATTTCCCTCATATGTGGATTCCAAAAACACCACGGTCATAGAGGTAGACAGCAGAAAATATGCAATGAAAATGGAAGTAGTATGGAAAATAATGAATTAAAGTACATAGGACATATAAAAAAGAAATAGTAAATTTCAGAGATAAGTCCTAGTTTGTTGATTGTTACATTAAGTATTATTGCATTAAGTTCATCAAGTAGAGAAAATAAACAAAACCAAAAATTGTATCTCTTAAAAGATTAGATAAATTTATTATACCTTCTTTAGTTAAATTTTCAAGCCAAAAGAGAAAAAAACTCAATTTACCAAAATTAGGCAAAGTAACGCGAGGATGACACGCAAATTTGTGAAGCGTTTCAAATTTTTTAGAAAACCCAAAACATGAAAGTATTTGTTGTCTCCACTCTAGAGGAATTAATGCAGAAACCTTACAGTGACAGAGGTCAACATGAGAAGGGTATCAGGAACCAGTGTAAGGATCAGTTAGAGATGAATCAACCTGGGTTGTAACACATTTGTACATAAAAGCAATGCTAGGAATCTCTCTATATAGCTGTCCTTATCTCAACTAGCAAAAACTCTATGTCTTTCTTATTATTGCTTATTTCTACTCTTCAAGGGACCTGGAGAAAAGAGCAGACAGGTTCTGTCTGGAAGTGAGGGGGAGGGGGGAGAGTGTGGAGGCTGGGCGGGAGGGGTGGGGGGCGCAGGGGGGAGAAATGACCCAAACAATGTATGCACATGTGAATAAATGAATAATAAAAAATTAGGCAAAGTAGGACTATTACAGAAATAAAATATGAAAAGAACATTTTGAACACTCTTATGCCAATTTAAGTAACGTGCAATTTTCAAATTCCTAGAAACACATAATCAAAACTTGTTGGAAAATAAACAAGAAGACTGAATACACCTGTAAAAATAAAGGTATTACATTAATTTATTTTTAAAACTTCTACCCAAAAAAAGGCCCAGATTTAGATGTCATTACTGAAAATTTCTATCTAAACATTTAAGAATTCATACCAATCTTTTAGAATTTCTGCTTAAGCAGGTAGTGGTGAGAAAACATTACACTTGATGCTATGAGGCCAGTAGTTACCCTGATACTGAAACGCAAGAAAATATACGAAATTAAAATAACAAACCAATATTTCTTATAATTATTGACCAAAACTCAACAAAATGCTATAAACTGAATTCAGGTGCATATGAAAAGAATTATATATAATTTCCTGGTGATATTTAATCCAGTAATGAAAGATTGTTTTAACATCTTAAACCAAATAATTTAATGTATCATATCTGTTTAAAAGAGGACCAAAACACATAATCACCACAATAAATCCATTAAAAATATCTTTTCAAAATCCAAAGTTTCTTCATGTAAAAACAATTAAGAAAACTAGTAACAGAATATAATATTGAGCCATACTTTGAGTAAAATCATTTTACCCTCCCCAGTTTTTAAATATAAATTGTTAAAGTACTTTCAGCACTTCCTTGTGCCCACTATAGTTACAGATAATTATTTGCTGTCACTTAAATTGTTTTTTCTATATAAGTAATACATAAATTCATTCTTGTTTCCTGTAAGAATTTCTTTGATTCTACTTTTCATTAACTGTGACTTCACATGGATGTACATGGTTTTATCTTATTTTGTGTATGCCTAGTTTATTGGGTAAAGATATATATCTTTACTCAAATTTAGAAAAGTTTCTACCATTATTGTTTCAAGCACATTTGTCAAGGCAACATTTTTTCTTCTTTACTCATGGACTCCTGTAATATAAATGTTACCCATTTTGTTAAAGACTCACTCTCAAGTCCTTGAGGGTCTCATGTTTTCCTGAAAACTTTCTACCTGATATTCAAGTTGAATAAGTTCTGTTGATCTAGTCTCAAGTTCACTGTTTTTATTTTTTAATATATCCACTCCCACATTAATTCTATGTATGGAATTTCATATTTGTTATTTTATTTATATACTTTCCATTTTATTCATTATTTAAATATTTCTTTGCTAGTGTCTTTTATCATTTTAATGTAATTTAATATTTTGTCATCACTCTTCAAAGCATTTTTGATGGCTGTTTTAATATCTTTATCTAATTTTTCCATCATGAGTTTCATTGTTGATGGTGTCTGCTGACTGTATTTTTCATTTATAATGTGATTTTCTCAATTTTTGGTGTCATGACTGACTTTTTAAGGAGATCAGGGCAATTTTTTTTATTCTTTTAGATAGTCATCAGTTCTGTTTAAATCTTCTATATTTGGAGACAAAGGTGGCAGGTAGCCAAAACACCTTGGAACCCTGCGATCTCACAAGTCCCAATGAATACTTCAGATTCATGGTAGCAAGGATTGGGTAACCTGGCTTTTTCACCAAGTAAGATACCAAGAATATTTAGGAGGAACATACTGTACAATGAACGACTTTTAAATTAGCTTTTCATAGTACATAGCAGCCCCAGAAGCACAGGTGCTGGCAACTTCACTGGCCCACCTGTTGAGAGCTCTTTATCCTTTTATTTTATTTTTTCTTTCTTTTTCCTGTTTCTGAAAAACAAAAACTCAATGCAGAGAACTGCAGAGCAAGTTCTGCAAGCACCAGGGAAATTTTGGACCCACCCAAACTCATGGACGGGGAACCTCTGACTGCTGCATTCCTGTCCCAACCCAGGTAGACATCTGATAACAACAAGGGGAACTACAGCCCCTCCAGGTGAGCATGCCACATCATCTGCTCTGGAAGGAACCACATAGTCCAGCAATGCCTGTGGGAAGATTACACCCCTCTTGGAAAAAGCTGGTTGCTTAATAAATGGAGGGAAAATTTCATTTCTACCCTGTGAGGGTAGGACAGAATGCTGAGATGATTCAGTCTGCATGGGGGCAGAATAGTCCAGCTGCAGTCTGGGGAAAATAACACATTCAACCACCTTGGGAGCTGAAACTATCAGTCTTCCCAAAGAAAAGCAGTTGACCAAAAAGCTCAATTCCAGCTCCCAGGCTTGCCCTGTGGGCAGAGGGGGCTTGGTGACTGCTCACATACCAGCTTCTCCAGGTACCACTTTGGAGAACCAACTAACAAAGCCAAAATGACCCATACTACCCAGCCTCCCAAGAACAGCCTGGGCTCAAACACCCTGAGCAAATCCCTGCCAAAGCTGTTCAGTAGCGAAGGTCACCATCGATTGACACATAACCCAGAATATCACCCTTAATGTGGGGAAGGGACATAGAGAAAGCTCATCAGAAGGGAGAACACCTAGATTAGAAATTGAAGGGAAGCACCTAGAGCACTCACTAAACTGAAAGGAAACCCACTACTCCCTATAATAAGGAAGAAATTTGGACAATATAATTAAAAAATTTTTTTTTGGTTTTCTTAGCTTTTTTCCATTCTGTTGAAATTTTACTTTGCTTAGCTCTCTCTTTTCACTTTCCTTTCTTTCCCACAATTTTTAAATTTTTTTTATTCTTTTCTCCTTTCCTTCCTTCTCCTTATCTTCCTCTCCTCCCCCTCCTTTTCTCCCACTGTCCCTATCTCTTCCACACTCACTACACACTGAGCAGTCTATTATACCAAATTTATATGTCATCCCCATCCTTCCTCTGCAAACCTTGACAATAGCACCCTCCCCTACAATAATCAAACTACTCCTTTACACACATTAAGCCTTATTACCCTGTAGTCTCCACACTTCATACCTCTTTTTCCCCTCACCCCATTCCCACTCCTTAACCCCTCTTCTAGCCCCATCTTTTTAATTACCTAAACATCTATCTCTATGCAAACAACTGTTATCTCCCCAAAACATACTGCTTATAGATAATATTGCCAAGGGCTTTATGTATTGTGTAAATAACTGGTTTGACACTAAATCCATGAATTTGTTATTGCTATGTAATATCTCCAGGTCAGTGAACAGAAACATTACAACAACCTAGCTAACAACTAAGCTAGTCAGAACATCAAAGTTAAGTTGAATCAAAGATAACAGGTTATTAAAATCCCCAACTAAACAATCAACAACACATGAGCAAAGCTCAAAGTAGAGAAATGGGGAAAAAAGAAGGCAGGGAAATATGACTCTTAAAAAGGTTAACAATCGTATAATATGGAAAATGACTTAATCAAAAGACCAAACCTGTGAATCATGATCATTGAAGAAGAAGTGGTGGAACCCAATGGTATAGGTAATATATTCAACAAAATAATAACAGAAAATTTCCCAATTCTTGAGAAAGAGATGTCCATTCAGGTACAGGAAGCCTCCAGGGCACCAAACAGACATGAACAAATTAGAACCTCTCCACAGCATACTTTAGTTAAAACAATTAGGAACTTGGAAGCACAAAAGATTGAAAATAGCCAAGGCAATACTGTGCAGAATGAGCAACACTGAAGGTATTACTATACCAGAGTTCAAACTACACTCCAGAGCCATAGCAATAAAAATAGTATGGTACTGGCACAAAAACAGACATGAAAACCAGGGGAACAGAAGACCCATATATAAATCCATAAAGCTATGCCCAATTGATTTTTGACAAAGGTGCCCAAAACATAAGATGGAAAAAAAGACAGCCTCTTCAAAGAATGTTGCTGAGAAAACTGGATATCTGCTTAGAGAAAACTGAAACTAGATCCATGTCTTTGATCCTGTACAAGTATCAGCTCAAAGTGAATTAAGGACCTCAATATAAGACCTAAAACTGTGAAGTTAATGCAGGAAAGAGCAGGGAACATATTGGAATTAATAGGCATACCCGATGACTTCCTCAATAGAGCTTAAATGGCTCAGCAATTAAGAGAAACAATTGACAAATGAGACTACAGGAAATTAAAAAGCTTCTGTACAACAAAAGAAGTGGTCACCAGATTGAAGAGGCAATTCACAGAATGGGAGAAAATCTTTGCCATCTGACAAGGAATCAATAACCAGATTACACAGAGAGATCAAAAACCTAAACTCCTAAAAAAAATCAAGGACCAAATGAACTTTTTCATGGGAAGAAGTTCAAATGGCCAAAAAACACATGAAGAAATTCTCAACATCCCTGGCCACAAAGGAAATGCAAATCAAAACCATGTTAAGAGTCCACTTCACTCCTATAAGCATGCTACCATGTAGAACACAAATAACAGTAAATGTTGGTGAAAAAGCAGCCCTCATATACTGTTGGTGGGAATAAAAGTTAGTATACCCACTATGGAAAACGTTATGGAAGCTCCTCAAAAAACTAATATCCAGCAATACCACTCCTAGGGATATACCCAAAGGAATGTAATCCAGTTTACAATAAAGGCACCTGCACACCCATGTTCATTATAGCTTTAGTCACAATAGCTAAGGTACACAAAGATTCAAGATGCCCTACTACTGAGGAATGATTTAAGAATATGTGGTATTCATGTACAGTGGAGTTTTATTCAGCCATGAGGAAGAATAAAACCACATGGTTTTCAGGTAATTGGAGGATATCAACTTAAGTGGACTTAGCCAGGTTCAGCCAAAGGCCACATATTTTCTCTCATATGTGGAATATAGACCCAATACAAATACAAGTGATATTATGAAAAACAAGTAATGCTAAGGACAGACCACATATGAGAAAGGAAGGAAGAAGGAAGTTAATAAGGTGAATATGGTTAATGTATTTCCTATATAAGATTTTTGAATATAGAATTTTTAAACCTGTTGAAATCAGCATGGGAAGGGAACTAAAGTAGAAAGGAGAAAAAGAGAGATAATGAACCACTTCGGATTATAATATCTTTATACATGAAAATGTCACAGTGAATCACCCTGTATAGCTCTCTTAAATGAACAAAAATGTCATTTTTTTTTTTTACAAAATCAAGAACAGGAAGGTGTAACAGTTCCTGTCTGGGCGATGATAACAGTGTGAGGGAGGAGAATATAAGGAAAGGGTATAGGAGGGTGAAGATGGTGGACATATTATGTACTTAAGTATGTAAATTAAAAAATGATACCTGGCAAAACCATTCCAGGAATGAGGGGAGAGACAATAAAGGAAAATTATGCAGGAAGTAAATTCAACTATGATATATTGTAAGAATTTTTATAAATATCACAATGTACACCCAATAAAACAATAATAAAAAAGATAAAAATAATCAAAGAAATCTTCTATTTTAGAAATCAGTCATACTCTCTGAAGGTATGGTGTGTTTTTCTGGTCTGTGAAATCATGATAATTTAGTTTCCAAGCCTTTGTAATTCTATACACACTTGCATTATTCTTCTGACTCCATTTGAATTACCACTGGATTCTTTTTGACAAAATGTGTGAAAGTGGAAGATACTTTCTCCTGTGGTTGTATTCCATAAGCTGAGCTTTGGTAATGCTGGATTCTTGAGATGGGTTGTTTTCCTTGTTCTGTGTTTCAACCATTTGCAACCCATGTATTTACTACTTTATTTCTTCCTGAGATGCTTGTGGAGGTAAGGAGCAACCTGAGTCATCTTCTCTTGGTGGAAATTCAGGGACAGCAGTGTCTAACTGGCTTTCTGCCACTTGGTATACAGTTACTTGATGCTGACTTTGGACTCTCCGCTGCAATCTGATAGAGAATTGACAAACTCTCGTCCTGAGGTCTTCTGCTGCTGGTGGCAGACTGAGAGGCAGAAGCCACACAGGCACTGATGGGGGTAGAGTAGGTGACAATCTACTAATGCTATATGATACGGGGTATGGGTTTACACCCAAGTTTCTGATTTTCCTGCAGTTGTCACATCAATTTAGTGCTGTTACTGGATATCCTCTTTCCATTAAGTCCCTCTTGAGCTACCCCATTATGAGTTACTTGGCCAAAAAGAATTGGCTTTGGGTCTCTATTTCTTTTTTTTTACTGTCTAAGATATAAAAGTAGCTAACCCATTTAGAAAGGCCATTTAGAAAAAAAGAAAAGTATATTTAAGATAATTATTTCTCCTCTTAGATTTGAAATGTTAGGTTAGGGAAATTTATATTACCAATAGAGAGAGGCTATTGCATGCTGGTATAAAAGTATATACTAATGATGCAGTTACTTGTGTTAGATATAGAATTGTGTATATCTTAATCTAAACAAACTTTGAGTTAGTCTCAGAGTCACTTAGTGCTTGTTTTGGCTCTCACATGGTTCACTGTAACTATTTTTGTCTTTGAACAGGAAATCACTTTTTTTCCATTTAAGTGAACAGAGGACATTACTCTCTTTTTCTCTCTCTCTCTTTCTCTATCTCTCCCCTCTCCCCCTCTCTCAGCTAGAGAATGTGTACATTTCTGTATTTCAGCCATATAAATGATAATTTGAAATCCAAGATGATAAGCTCGACTTTTAACTCAGTGCTAAGATTCTATTTGAATGAACACCAATATTGTGAAATATTTTTGCTGTGTTTGTTAGCAAATGGAAGGTAGAGACTTGTGCTTTTTATTTTTGAAGTAAAGCCTAGAGTATTTTTGTTACACAGATTTGAATTGACTGTTTTATTCAATTTATAGTATTTTATGAACACATCTTTTTTAGACAAGAATCTGTTTGCATTAGTAAATGTGTATTTTTCTAAACTTTTAAAAAAGCATATTGCCATTTTGTCATATAATTAGTAACTAATTGTAATATTATAGAATAAAATTAAAACATTTTATCATATAATTTTTCTAGTCTTAAACACGTGAGTTAATTGATGCATTTGAGTATAGACCCTCTATATAAGTAATGCATAAAAGTGTATATTGCATATGGTAAATTTTCACCTATATGGATATTATTTTTCAGGACTAGAATACCCAATGAAGAATATTCAAAAGTAATCACTGATTTATTTGAAGAAGAGTACCCACTCCTAAAATCACTAACCAAATTATAACAGATGGTATACTAATATTACAAAGTTTGGAAGACTGGAGGATTGGCTCAATTGGTAGAGTCTATGCTCTGATTTCATACCTCAGTACTGCCACAAATAAAGGAAAGGAAAGTGGACATTGCATTAAATTATAAATTTAATCAGTAGCCTAATAAAGTTTTATAAAAATTTGCTGAAATTTTTTTCCAATGTGGTTGCAGCATTTTACATTCCCTTCTTATATTTTGCAAAATGGTTGAAACATTTGATGGTACATTATATTCCATTAACTGCTAAGTCATCTTGGCCTATAATTTTCTTTGTGGTGTGATTTTTTTATAACAAAATAAATGTAACAGATATAGGCTTCTTTGATTTTATGCTCATACTGAGTCAACTTTGGAAGTTGTATTTTTGTAATTAATGAGTTCTGCTGCTCAACAGACATCTTGAATGCTCAGGCTAATTTATTTTAAACCTCCCAGTAAATATTGCGCAGTTTAATTTTCTAATGTCTAAGGATGTCAAGACATTATCACATAAATTTTGCACATATGTATCTTCTTTTTAAAAAAATATTAAGTCTGGAAGCAGGGTGGGGGACATGGCCCAAACAATGTATACACATGTGAGTAAATGTAAAAAACAATTAAATAAATAAATAAATAAATAAATAAATAAATAAAATTAAGTCACTAAGATTTTGAGACATAGGAATAATTTCCATATTGTACATATAATTGATTAGCCAAATATAAGTTTTATGAAAGTTCTCTTCCACTCTTGATGTTTCAATTACATAACATTTTCTTTTACAAACCAGAGATTTGTAAATTTTGATGAAGTCTATTCTATTTTTTTCATTTTATTTTTTTGTTTCCTTTCTGAGAAATATTCTTGCACAAATCATGGGAAGATTCTCCCATTTTATTTAGTAAATATTATAGTTTTTCATTTTACTTTTTGAATATGTGATTCACACTGACTCAATATTTTGCATATGTTATGAGAAAAGTATAAAAATCATGTCTTTTTGCCCCCTTGTTGATATTTATAACTCTAAAGAAATCTGTTCATGACACTATAATATTGATTTATCTGGGCACAGTAATTAAAAAATAATTATATTATGTATTACTCCAGTTCTGGACTTTCTGTTCTGTCCTCACCAATACTTCCTTGATTATTATGAGTCTAAATCTTGAAATATGGTGGTTCAAATATTAATCTTTAATGTCAAGTGTATTTCTACTCTAGATTTTTTATGTTTTCATGTAAATTTTAGAATCATCTTACAAATTTATATAGAAATAGTCTACAGGTATTTTAATCTAGATTGTATAGAATCAATAAGTTAAATTAGGAAATTTATATTTGAATAATATCAAATGAACCTTCCAATCCATTATGACGGATGATGTTTTAAATTTCCATTTATCATGTAATATTACTAGTGTATCATGTAATATTTGCCTTTCTGTCCCTGGCTTATTTCACTTAATGAAATGTCCACCAGATTCATTCACATTGTCACAAATACTAGGATTTATTACTTTTCAAAGGTCTAATAGTATTCCATTTTGTAAGTATACCACATTTCTGTTTTATTCATCTAATGGCAATCACTTACATTAACAGCATATTTTGGATTCTGTAAACACAGCTGCAGTAAACACAAGAGTATAGTTATTTCTTTGAAATATTGATCTTTTTTATATCTGTTGAATATATATTCAGAAATGACATTGCTGAATTATATGGTACCCCTGTTTTTCATTTTTTTGAGGAAACTTCCTACTATTTTCCATGATGATAGTACCAGTTTATGTTTGCATGAACAATGACTCCTTTTTTTAAATACATATCCTTGTCATTATTTTGCGTATTTAAAAAAAAGTAATAGTCATTCTGAAAGGTATAAAGTGCTATCTTACTGTGATTTGAATTTGTGCTTCCCTGGAGATTAGTCATACTGAGCATTTTATCACATATCTATTGGTCATTTATATACCTGCTTTTGTGAAACATCTATTCAGCATCTTTGCTCATTTTCGATAGGAGGAAGAAGTTCTGCTATGCTCTTGCACATTAGGGTGACTATAGATGACTACAGTGGAAATATATTTTGAAAAGCAAGAAAAAAGGATTTTGGAATTTTTAGCATAAAAATATAGTACATATTTGAGAGGCTAGATATGTTTAACCCAATTTAAACATTGCACAATAAATAATTACTATGGTAATATGTACAACTATTGTGTTTTAGTATATGTGTTAAAATAAACTAAAATATAAAATTGAAAAAGAATAAGGAATTGAATCTTAATTTCAAGAACTTCTCTCTTTCCTTCTTCTCTCATCCACGCATCATATAGTGAGAGTGAGTACTAACTTTGAGTCAGGTATTTTTGTTAAGTGATCTGAATGTAGAAGTTTAGAAAAATCTTCCTCTGTACTTATTTGGATTACATTTTAGCAGAGAAACACATTACATACAAATACATTATAGAAGTATTAACTGCTGTGGATAAAAATAAGGCAGGGCAACAAATATAATATGACTGTACTTATAGAACATCTACATTATAGTACAAATGTGGGTCATGTTTGCAATTCAATTTTCAACTAAAAATACATTTGCTTCAATTGATTTCTCCTTATCTATTTAGTGTAGTTGTTGCCAGTAAGAAGAACACGGTGTGTTTGAATTTCATAAATATGTGTGGATTGTTTATATGTTAAATTTTTGCACAAAGTCCACCTTACCTTGTCTTACAAAAATAATTTTAATCACAATTATGAAAGCATTTAAGCAATGAATTATTTCTTGCCTGCCATAAAATTGCAAGTTAGAATTTTTTAATATATTTACAAATAACGTGTATATTCTTATAAGCAAATTCAGTCTTTTCGTTGATTGAAAGTCATCCTGTTTTAAGTCAGATTCTCTGTATGTGTGAGTGTTTCTCTACTCACTTTTGAAAGTTTTATGAGGGAAACAGAAGTGAAAGATAGACTGAGAAATTGAATTTATTAAGCATTTTTACAACCAGAAATTTCACATACTAGAATAGATTTCTAAACAAAAAAACAAAAAGAACCCAAAACAACATTATATGTAATCCCAGCTACTTGGAAGGCATAAATAGGGAGGATCATAGTAAGAGGCCAGCCTGGGCAAAAAGTTAGTGAGGCCTTATATCAATAAATAATCTGGATTTGGTGGTGCACCTATAATCACAACTACACAGAAGATATGCATAGGAGAAATGTAGCCCAAGACCTGCCCTTGGAAAAAAAAAGTACAATATCTATACAACAAAAATCTGGAAGCAAAAGAGAACTGAGGCATAGCTGAAGTAGTAGAATAACTGTTTAGCAAGTGTAAAGCCCTGAGTTCAAACTCCAGTACCACTACCGAGAGAGAGAGAGAGAGAGAGAGAGAGAGAGAGAGAGAAAGAAAGAGAGAAAGAGAGAGAGAGAAATCTGACCCAAAGAAATTCTGTGCTTGTGCTACATGCTACTGGGAAGAATGGAAAGCCAGTGTTATAGACATGTATCTACCAAACAGCAGGTTCCATAAATTCTCAATTTTTGTAGATCACAGCACTTAGAAAAAGCCAGTTACGATAGATCACAAGGAATATCCTAAAGAGAA